>NW_020229310.1:0-77500 GCF_003227725.1 Camponotus floridanus | reverse complement strand
GCAAGTATAAAAATAATCATGCAAGCGTCAAAGGCAATTAAAAAGGGTATAGAACATTTATATGTATCGGAATTAAAATCAAATATCGATGTTAAAGGATATGACGCTCAATATGGTTTGAAAGAAAATGAACTAAGTCAATTAGGCCAAATTCTTGGCGGTCTTATAGGCAGCAATCAGGAGGAATTTCTTCAAAGATTGATTCCGTTAATAGAGGAAGAGATCTCCAAATGGCTTATCTCAATTGTCAACAGTGTATTTAAAACGTTCTCTTACGAGCAACTCTTGCCGCACCGTACATAAATAATTTAGAACTTTACATTGCAAGATTGTTATCTAAAGGGTAATTGAAATAAAATCTGTTACAATAATTTGAGAGAATTAGGGAATTTTATTTTTGCTCCAGATAGAGTATATACATAATCATATAAATAACAAGTTCAATATGCATGTAATATAAATAAATAAAGTTTTTAATATAATAAATATTTAGTAAATATAAATAAAATTTTTAATTTTATATAAAATAGATAGAGAGATAAATTATAGTTAAATATTACTGACAATAACGAAAGAAATATTACTGATATTGAGAAATATTACTGATTGAAACAGTCAAAATTATTAACTGATTCTTTCAATAAAATATCACTGATTTACTGTTTACTATTTACTGTTTTTCATTGATAATACACTGATTCACTTTTAGAGAGTACTCTCCGGATTGTCAAAATTCCACATTTTTTAAAGAAAGTCTATGAAGAAGAATCGGAGAAAATCGTTGAAAACTGATCTTTTTTTATTAAGTAGGTTAAAATAGATAGGAAATCTTTTTATCGTTCATCAATTGAATGTTTATGATTTAAGTTTTGTCTGAGATAAAATCTGTAATAAATTAAGAATCGCAGAGCAAATAAATTAATTCTTTGCTAAAAGAGTTGACAAGTAAAAGCAAAGATTTATATTGGTAAAAATTTTTAATTATTACTATTATATTTTCTTATTAAATTAAAAAATTAATTTTAAAAATTTAATATTAAAAATATTAAATTTAATATTAAAAATAATTAATTTAATATTAAAAATTTAAATTTAATATTAAAAATTTAATATAAAAGTTTTTGTTTTAAAAACTTTACATATAAATTTCAATTAAAAAAGACTTTATTATGAGATTGATTTTATTCCTTTTAAATTAATAGTAATTAATATGATTTATTAATTAAAGCAAAAATATTTTTTTACATAAAATTATATTTTAATGTCACATATTAATTATTTTTATAGGTTTTAGGCGGGTTATTCCATTAGATAAAATCCAAGACAAGTAAAAATAAAAAAATTATCATTTTTTTTCACTCACTGGACTTTTCCGAGACCAATCCTTATTATTCTTTACTTGTTTCAAATTTCTTGTACAATTTAAAATTAATTTTAACTTAAAAAAAGTGCCGGGCTAATTTCCCTTTCATTACAAGCGACTAAGAGGACTTGCTATAAAACTAACGAGTTAAAAAATTAACTAATTGTGAGCTCAACATTGTAAATGGATAATAAAATCTTATTTTTTGTTGAATTTCAAGCAGACATTTTACCTTAAAACGTTAATTTGCGGCTTAATCATTATAATATTCAAAAGTAAAAATTATAAAATATATAAAATATAAGGTAAATTTTAAGGTATTTCTCTTATTTTAAGGTATCTCTCTTTTTTTTCGCTTTTATATATTTTAATATTTATATACAAATTTTATATATTTTAATATTTATATACAAATATTTAAATATTTATATATAAATATAATTAATATATATTTAATTTCTATATATATAATTTATATATATATATATATATATATATATAAATTATATATATAGAATAATTTATATATATATTTATATATTATATTTATATATATATAGAATAATTTATATATATAAATATATTTATATAAAATTTATATATAAATTAAATATATAAATTATATTTATATATAAATATAATTTATATATAAATATTAAAATATATAAAAGCGAAAAAAAAGAGAGATGGTATTTGCGATTAACTTTTATTAAGGAAGAAATCTCTTCAAAAATTACCAACAATATAATATCGTGGAATATCCATACCACAATTATCTAAGCAAACTGGCCAGTTCACATGCCTCTTATGTATTCGTACTATTCGTACTATTCGTATGCGTTCATCTGTTATACGTATACAAACTTTGACAAATCTTCTCGACGCGAGAAAAAAAATTTCGGTTGGGAAGCGCGTCATCTGCTACATTCGCGATTCGAATCGTGCATTTCAACGAAAGTACGACAAAAGTACTCTCGGATCCTTCTCCACACGGCCATTTTATCCGACTTTCCCGAGACTTTCGGACGACACGAGGAAATTGTGCCGCTCGAGGCGGAAACTTCTTCCTCTCTCTCTCTCTCTCACTCTTTCTTGTCGCAACTGAAATTTCCTCGCGAACGACGACAGAGCTCGCCGGTAAGCTCTGTGTAACAATAGCTATTAAGTAGTTTGTTTGCATCGAGGAATTCGCTTCGAGCGCTTCATTCTCATCCGACCTGACGAGCCCTTAAGGATTTCTAAGGAAGACGATCTTCGCGCGGCAGACGTAGTAGTTTCTGCAGTTACATTTCTGTGCGTAGCGATATTCCAATTTCTCATTTCTCATTTTCTCCGAGCGATTATTCTGCTGAAACTCCAGTTTCGCAGACTCGCGGGAGCGAAAAATAAAAAATAAATCAAACGGCGAAATATAAAAAAATCGAAAACCGCTATAAATCACAACTCCTCTCGCTAGTTTATATACAAATGTGCAATTATAAAAATGTAAATAAATGTACGCTGATAAAAAAAATAGATGATAAAATTGACTATATAATTGCACGGTATAAATAAATTATAGTTAGGATACTCATTTTTATAGTAAATTTTATTATAATGCTGGTAATATAAACTATACAAGGTGTCCCATTTTAATGTCCCACCTCAAATAACTTTCTTATTTTTAATTTTAGAAAAAGATGTTTCAGAGGAAAGTTGTATGGTTTCTAGGGGGACATAAAATGGTGCCATTAGTTTGACCTTCAAGAGTCACATGAAGGTTACGTGAAGGTCATTTTGAATTTCTTAAATGGAACACCCTATATATTTTTGTACATTCTTGTAGCTTATCTCGGGAGCTTTCCAAAACACTATAAATAAACATTTTTTCATCAAGTACTTTTCGAGTTATGAGACTTGAAATCATTTCTTAATTTTACATAAACCATAAAATATCTTGTAAAATATTCATTTTTCGATTACCTTACTTTCATACTTTTATGTACAAAATAATGAGAGAAATCAATTGGTGAAAAAAAAACATACAATTGTTTTTAAGAAAAAATATGTAATTTGCAATTAACAATTCCATATTTTTTCTTAAAAACAACTATATATTTTCTTTACACCAATTGATTCCTCTCATTATTTTGTACATAAAAGTATTAAGGTAAGATCATCGAAAAATGAATATTTTACAAGATATTTTATGGTTTGTGTAAAATTAAGAAATGATTTCAAGCCTCATAACTCGAAAAGTACTTGATGAAAAAATTTATTTATAGTGTTTTGGAAAGCTCTCGAGATAAGCTACAAGAATATGCAAAAATATATTGGGTGTTCCATTTAAGAAATTCAAAATGACCTTCACGTAACCTTCATGTGACTCTTCAAGATCAAACTAATGGCACCATCTTATATCCCCCTAGAAACCATACAATTTTTGTCTGAAACATCTTTTTCTAAAATTAAAAATAAGAAAGTTATTTGGGATGGGACATTAAAATGGGACACCCTGTATACTATGGTACCGAGAAACAATGAACTTTTTATAATAATTTCCTATTATATAAGTAAAAAATGAAAGAAAGGAATGATACATATAATTTTATTATTCATATAGTCATTGTAACATTAATAATGGTAAATATTATTATCTTTCTCTAGATATTAATATAGTAGTAATAAATGAAAAAAATTATAATAACAGCTGTATCTAAATAGTACGTGGAACCTGATGAATAGCACATTTAACAACATAAAACTTATTATTTGGAATGATTGTATGTGGCACATGTTTCTTCATTTGCCGTTACGCGGTGCACTACTCTTAACTTTTCTCGTATTCAATATTTAGCATAAATGTATAAAAAGGACTAGTATTAAACACATAAGATCTAAAGTATATTTCTTTCCTCTTAGCAGTAGCGCGAGAAAGAGGATGCTACTCACACGCCAGGTTCTCAGATTGTATGCATGTGAGCTCTTTCTGACATATCACTGTTTAATTTCAGACAAACTGAATTAAAAATAATTTATTTAATAATCTGGATTCCTTGTTAGGATTCAGAATATTAAACAGATTATTTGAAATTATAGACGGAAAAAAACTTTTAAACGATTGGTGCTGCGTATATTAAAAATCTGTAATATACGTAACATGTATTACAGATTTTCAGTACTGACAGTGAATTTCAGAACACTACGTATACCCTAATCATATGGTTACATGAAATGGATATTATGATTTTACGAACTATATTTTCATTTTATATCAACTATATTATTTTATAGTAAAATGCACTATTATATATGCCTGGCGCCTTAAGATACTATAAATTATACTGAAATTATGATAATTTCAACTATAATTTTTTATTAGTATAATTGAATTTCTTTATAAGAGAAAAAGCGTCTGGCAAACATCAAGAGATATGGTGCCTCATAATTTGCATCCGCGCGATATTTACAATAGATGTATTCGCAACATCGACGATACGAGATATCGAGATTGCGAATTTACCACTGATATTCTTGTGAATCGTCCAATCGTTATGCGCCTATGTGAATGATCGATTGATCCATTAGCGCGGTTATCTACAACGCGCGCTCTGCATAACGAGGAATAATTTATTTCAATTTCCTACACGTCAATATCTCTCGATACGCGTACGCCGAACGCATTCGCGATGTGCCAACCAAGCCGCTGACCCGGGAAAAGGAAAAATCGATACGCGCCGCCGGGGGGAAAGGGCGGGATTCTGTGTGTGCGATAATAACGAAAACGTAATTTTCAGGAAATTGAACGTCCGATACG
The DNA here is from genome assembly GCF_003227725.1 of Camponotus floridanus. Classification (NCBI taxonomy): domain Eukaryota; kingdom Metazoa; phylum Arthropoda; class Insecta; order Hymenoptera; family Formicidae; genus Camponotus; species Camponotus floridanus. Next base: position 72,341 of record NW_020229310.1, on the reverse strand, counting down.
AGGCCGTCAAAATTTATTAATTTAACGCTATTGCCGAATTGTCGCTTACAAAACATTTGCCATTAGAGCGGATCGCATTAACCACCTTATAATGAAAAAATCTAATCATACACTGAGAAAAAAATCTGGTTACATTAATTAGAATTTTGGTAGATTCAACCAGTAAGCCTGTTAGAAAATGGACGAATCAGAATTCTTGTAGGAATTATTAGATGAATCTGATTAATTTCTTCCTATTAAATTTATCAAATTTTCTGGTTAATAATACTAAACTCGCCAGCACCAAGTCGTCTAAAATTTTTTTCATTTAATCTCAAAAGTCTATTTAATATTCTGAATTCCAACAAGATTATTGGATAAATTCAATCCAGATTATTGAATAAATTATTTTAAATTCAGTTTGTTAGAAATTAAACTGATGAACAGTGATGCAAGAATTAAATATTATTTAATTATTCGTACTGAGAAAAAATCTGGTCGCATTAATTAGAATTCTGGTAGATTCAACCAGTATGTCTGTTGAAAAATGGAGGAATCAGAATTCTTGAAGGAATTACCAGATGAATCTGATTAATTTCTTCCTGTTAAATTTACCAAATTTTCTGGTTAATAATACTAAATTCGCCAGCACCAAGTCATCTAAAATTTTTTCCATCTAATCTCAAAAGTTTAATATTCTGAATTCCAACAAGATTATTAGATAAATTCAATCCACATTATTGAATAAATTATTTTAAATTCAGTTTGTTAGAAATTAAACTGATGAACAGTGATGCAAGAATTAAATATTATTTAATTATTCGTACTGAGAAAAAAATCTGGTCGCATTAATTAGAATTCTGGTAGATTCAACCAGTAAGTCTGTTAGAAAATGGACGAACCAGAATTCTTGTACAAATTACCAGATGAATCTAATTAATTTCGTCCTGTTAAATTTACCAAATTTTCTGGTTAATAATACTGAATTCGCCAGCACCAAGTCATCTAAAATTTTTTCCATCTAATCTCAAAAGTTTAATATTCTGAATTCCAACAAGATTATTAGATAAATTCAATCCACATTATTGAATAAATTATTTTAAATTCAGTTTGTTAGAAATTAAACTGATGAACAGTGATGCAAGAATTAAATATTATTTAATTATTCGTACTGAGAAAAAATCTGGTCGCATTAATTAGAATTCTGGTAGATTCAACCAGTATGTCTGTTGGAAAATGGACGAACCAGAATTCTTGTACAAATTACCAGATGAATCTGATTAATTTCGTCCTGTTAAATTTATCAAATTTTCTGGTTAATAATACTGAATTCGCCAGCACCAAGTCATCTAAAATTTTTTCCATCTAATCTCAAAAGTTTAATATTCTGAATTCCAACAAGATTATTGGATAAATTCAATCCACATTATTGAATAAATTATTTTAAATTCAGTTTGTTAGAAATTAAACTGATGAACAGTGATGCAAGAATTAAATATTATTTAATTATTCGTACTGAGAAAAAATCTGGTCGCATTAATTAGAATTCTGGTAGATTCAACCAGTATGTCTGTTGGAAAATGGACGAACCAGAATTCTTGTACAAATTACCAGATGAATCTGATTAATTTCTTCCTGTTAAATTTACCAAATTTTCTGGTTAATAATATTAAACTCACCAGCACCAAGTCGTCTAAAATTTTTTCCCTCTAATCTCAAAAGTCTGTTTAATATTCTGAATTTCTACAAGATTATGGGATAAATTCAATCCACATTATTGAATAAATTATTTTAAATTCAGTTTGTTAGAAATTAAACTGACAAATTGTGATGCAAGAAGAGGATGCAACTCAAACACACACACAATCAGAGAACTAGCGTTCTCTTTCTGGCTCTACTGCTCGTAAGAGAAAAAAAATATACTTTGGACTTAACGTTAATACTAGTTCTTTATATACATTTCATGGCAAATATTGAATACGAGTTAAGTTAAGAGTGGCAAGCAAAGAAATTAATGTAACAAGAAATTTTATAGATCCAACCAGAAAATACTAACCAAATCCTTATAGTAAAATCCATTAAACGTTCTAGTTATAAAAAATCGAGTCTTATTATGAAACTAGAAATTCTTGTTTGATTTAACCAAAATGCCTTCAATCATATACGTCTTGTGGTAGAATCAAACGATTTTTCTCAGTGTACAACACAAGCAAAAAATAAGTTGCTAGATACAAGTTTTGAGCTTTTATTTGATGTACAGAATTTTTAAATGGTTGACAAGATTGTCACGATGTTTCTCGTATCTCGAAGTAAATTTTCCCACGCTAAGGGGCGACGAATTGAACAAATCTTCGCAGAGAACGATAATCTAGCGCGCGCAATATCTCAAGAACGCACTTAACGCAGTTCAAGAACACGGACGAGAAATCGCGCATCTGTTGCCGGAACAGTAATTACGGTCGCGAGCTGGATAAGTATGGCGATGCACGCACGTGTGCGACCAAACTGCACACTCTCATCTCCACATGTGCACAGCCCTAAGTAATAACAATACGCCAGAGGGATGCGCGACATACGATCGGAGTATTTCTCAAACTGTCAAATTATACGTCGCGACAGGCTGTCGAGCTCTACTGTAATCAATAAAATTTGCATGGGGATTTTAATTTATATATTCTTTCCCGTTTTCTCTCCTTCCTGTTCTAGTCTGTAAATATAAAATCCGTTGATATAATTCAACTACAAATCGCATGTGTTTCCGACTATTATCAATTTGTCGATAACGATTATATATAGCGATAACGATTATATATGTTTTTTAATAAGTTCGAAAAATTTTAGGAGATGATTTTTTGTGTCGAATTTTCTGTCGAAAATTAAGAGGGTTTTTCATATAAACATATATTCCTACATCCCTCCCTGTGGAGTTACACTTCTCCAAAAATAGGGGTAAAAATTAGGTTTTTATTTTATAGGTTTTTAGTTTTTTATTATAATTTTGTTTTTGTTCCAATTTTTCCAACATTTACTCTAATTTTATTTTTATTTTAAAATTTAATTTTTCGTAATTCAAAACCTATGCTATTTAGCATTGTGCTGTTCACGATAACGTATTTTATTTTTTTCTTGAAATCCCCTGATTTTATGAAAAAATAAAAGAAATAAAAAAGTTTCTAAATAAATCAAACTTTTTAATGCATATTTTTAGGTGATCATATTCCGGCTCATTAAAAAGTTCTAATAAAAAATTGAATAGGAGTTGCTAGTTTCATTTCCTTATAACCATACGTGAGGCTGAAAAAAATATTAATAACCTTTTTACTTGTAGAAAATATCCACTTAATTTCATTTTTTTAACTTGTTCCAAATTTGAGAAAAAAAATAAAAACCTAATTTTTCCCCTCATTTTTGGAGGAGTATAACTCCACAGGGAGGGATATAGGAGTATATGTTTATAGGAAAAATTTTTTCTAATTTTCGACAAAGAATCATCTAAAATTTTTCGCATTTATTAAGAAACACTCTGTATATTTTTCCTTCTTAATATAAAGTCAAGCGAATGTATATTAAAGATATTGCCCGTTTCTTTGTAGATCCGGATACGACTCAAGGGGTAATTCCATGGGTTGCAATTTCCATGGGTTAATATCGAAGATACGCACCCTAGTCTAAACGAACGTTATACGAGAAAGACCCTCACCCTCCAGCCGCGATGGTAATTACATAGGGGAGACGCTCTCATTGTTCTACGTTAGTTGTGTAGCAGGTAATGGGTACTTATATGCTGGTAGCTTTCGCGAGGACTTATATCGTTGCGAGAATTCTCCAGGCAGGCTCGACATACCAGTCGATATTACTGCAAGATAATCCTGTCAATCGCCAATATATCAGCAGTAATATTCTCTTCTGTGATACATCTTCCGCGAGATACGTCAATGTATTGATTACTCTACGTTACTAGAAGGGAATTTAGTAACTTAGCAATTTCTCCTTTCATATGCAAAATCAAATGCAATCAACAGGCCAGAAAGAATAGAATCCCACCCTCGCTATTTAATTATCGCTCGCTGTACACGTCGTGATGATCCATAGTACGAAATAGGGACAAACATGATCATCTGATACGCTCAGATGTTGGGGTTGCATCCTCGAGCGAACTATAGGATGAAATTCAACAAGTCAAACATCCCAATCCAGACGAGTCGATCCTCTAAAACCGAAAATACGTTACCATATAAGGGAATTTAGCAACTTAGCAACTTCTCTTTTCATATGCAAAATCAAATGCAATCAACAGGCCAGAAAGAATAGAATCCCACCCTCGCTACTTAATTATCGCTCGCTGTACATGTCGTGATGATCCATAGTACGAAATAGGGACAAACATCATCTGATACGCTCAGATGTTGGGGTTGCATCCTCGAGCGAACTATAGGATGAAACTCAACAAGTCAAACATCCCAATTCAGACGAGTCGATCCTCTAAGGCCGAAAATACGTTACCATATAAGGGAATTTAGCAACTTAGCAACTTCTCTTTTCATATGCAAAATCAAATGCAATCAACAGGCCAGAAAGAATAGAATCCCACCCTCGCTATTTAATTATCGCTCGCTGTACACGTCGTGATGATTCATAGTACGAAATAGGGACAAACATGATCATCTGATACGCTCAGATGTTGGGGTTGCATCCTCGAGCGAACTATAGGATGAAACTCAACAAGTCAAACATCCCAATTCAGACGAGTCGATCCTCTAAGACCGAAAATACATGCTCAGATTCACGTTTGCGTCCTGACGTGCAATCTCGTTATGCGAATCGCTCGATGACTTCAATGCTAATGCTCGCGCACACAAACGAACGCTGATTCGCTCATCGATCACTGTCAGCCCGGGTCCTTCGAACGGGATACGCGTGATTTATATTATACACAACTGTGCGCGTGTATGCGTCTCTTAGCGTTAAAAAGCACCCGGCAATTCATCGCGCGGAATCAATCTCCAGCGTCACTCAACATCAACGTGCGTTCGGGTGCAAGGAACATGGTTGCTCCACCTGAACCTAGTATACCGCGTAATATCGTACGATTACACGACGTAACGCTATTAAATTCGTAATCTCATAATGGGATAAGTTAGGTGTTTTGGTGACGATGTTTCAATCATCCGCTATTAAATTCCGTGTAACAGAGTTTCACAAAGTTGTTACATAATGCTTTCTCTAGTCTATTAATAAGATTAATAGCACCTAACCTAAAATTAATCAGCAACATTAGCATGTTTGTCTCGTATTATTTTCATCGTACTTAACAAAGCAAAGCTTTTTTTAGATTATTTTTTTTTAATTGTACGATTAAATTGTTTGCAACAGTAAAATTGATTAGAGCAATTGTCAACATTCCACGATTCCCGTAAACTCGAAAAAAAAAATAATAAAATAAAATTATACATGCGAACGCACACTTGACGTAACGTCATGTAACGCAACGTAAAAACGTTCTTCGCAAACTGTATTGTCGATTGACACGATTCAAGCGCGAAATATTGTCGGCGAAAAAAGAAAATGAGAGGAGCGAGAACCGTTGAACAGGATGACGGATAGAATATAAAGCCCGCATGTGAAAACCGCCCTACATCGAGGCGGAACTTATGCGCCTACATGTATCTAGAGACGTGTATGTGGGCGTACATCTCTCTGGAAATGCATCTTCAACCGCTCAATCTAACGGAAATTTATGCCCCACACCGAAATTCTGAAAGGAGAGCCTGAGGATTATGCACGTTAATTCGTTAAGTTGTTAACGAAGTGGGATTAACGTTAGCGAGCTAGGAAATCTTGTTTACAAGACATTCATCCCTCTGTCGCTATAAAAAGGCGAAAAAAGAAATATATATATATATATATATATATATACAGGGTGTTTCTTAATAAATGCGAAAAATTTTAAAAGATTATTTTTTGTCGAAAGTTAAAGGAGGTTTTTCATATAAACATATACTTCTACGTCCCTCCCTGTGGAGTTACACGCCTCCAAAAATGGGGGCAAAAATTAGATTTTTATTTTTTTCTGAAATTTGGAACAAGTTAAAGAAATGAAATTAGGTGGATATTTTCTACTAGTAAAAAGGTTATTTATTAATATTTTTTTCAGCCTCACGTATTGTTATAAAGAAATGAAACTAACAATTCCTATTCAATTTTTTATTAGAACTTTTTAATGAGCCGGAATATGAGCATCTAAAAATATGCATTAAAAAGTTTGATTTATTTAGAAACTTTTTTATTTCTTTTATTCTTTTAATAAAATTAGTAGTTTTCAAGAAAAAAAATAGAATATGTTATCGTGCACAGCACGATGCTGAAATAGCATAAGTTTCGAATTACGAGAAGTTAAATTTTAAAATAAACATAAAATTAGAGTAAATGTTGAGAAAATTGGAACAAAAAAAAATTATAATACAAACCTAAAAAATAAAAACCTAATTTTTACTCTCATTTTTGAAGGAGTGTAAATCCATTCACAGGAAGGAGTATATGTTTATGTAAAAAACCATCCTTTATTTTCGAAAGTATCATCTCCTAAAATTTTTCGCACTTATTAAGAAACACCCTGTATAGTGTATCCATTGAGCTACGAATTTATTTCCATAAATATCGGCATAAAAAGTGTAATTATCATTTGCAGCGAGTTCATTAGAAAAAAAATTAAATAACTCTTGCGTACAAAATAATACACGTAATGTATATAAACATATTTGTGTGAAAATGATTAATTTAGCTCCTAGAACTTTTGTGAAAAGTTTCTTATCTGGACGAACAAACGTCACATTCTCCTCCTATGTGAATGGTCTCCGCCTTTAAGAGCGAACACAACGAAAGTTTCATAAAAGTTTTCAATATCGCGCGTTCTGTCTTTATTAAACTTTTCAGAAATCCTGTTTAATTCTTAATGAAGCTACGACCATAATTTTCCACTGATACCGACAGGAGTAACAACACCCGTTGCAGGAAAAGTTTTAGTCGTCAACGTTGAAGCGTTTTTGCAAAATACCAGCTCCAGCTATGTTACTTTTATGAAAGAAGTTTTATATCGAAAAAAAAAAAGAAATAAATACGCGAAGCAGTCTGTTGGAATTGCTCATGCCTTCCACCGTTCGACAATTTTAGAGCCCGGAGAAATGTAGAAAAGAGCAACGGAGATTTGCATTTATCCTCGAAGGGGACGAACAACGAGCGTGGGACGCTCGTGTGACAAAGTTAAAATTGCATTAATGCATTCGGTGCGCAAACAAACTGTGAAAACTGTTTGCGAACTGTGCAAGTAATTTGCATGATTGTATATCCGCAAATAATTTTGCTTTTTACGAAAAATCGACATATTCATTATTGTTGAAAAAGAGATTTTTCCTGAAGATATTTTTTTTTTCTATTTTCTTAATCCTGCATATTAAGTATATTTTACTTTCTCACACATGTGGTATTTTATGCAGAATTTAAGGATCGTCATGAAGTTGTGTACAGAATATTTCAAGCGAGCTTATACAGAGTGTTCCAAAAATCCCGGACCGATCGAATATTTCATAAACTATGCACTTTAGAAAGAAGTGTTTCAGACAAAAGTTGTATGGCTTGAAGGGGGCCATCAGATAGTGGCAATGATTTGACATGGGAGAGTCATTTAAAAGTCACGTGAAGATCACCGTCAATTTCTTAAATGGAATTCCCTATTTTTTATTACATATTCTAGTAGCTTACATCGAGAGCTTTCCAAAACACTATAATTAAATTAGTTTCCATTAAGTACTTTCCGAATTATGAGGCTTGAAATCATTTCTTAATTTTACATAAACCGTAAAATATCTTGTAAAATATTCATTTTTCGATTATCTTACCTTAATACTTTTATGTACAAAATAATGAGAGGAATCAATTGGTGTAAAGAAAAAACATAGTTGTTTTTACGAAAAAAATATGTAATTTGCAATTAATTACATATTTTTTTTAAAACAACTATGTGTAAAAAAATAGGGAGTTCCATTTAAGAAATTGACGGTGATCTTCACGTGACTTTCAAATGATTCTCCCATGTCAAATCATTGCCACTATCAGATGGCCCCTTTCAAGCAATACAACTTTTGTCTGAAACATTTCTTTCTAAAGTGCATAGTTTATGAAATATTCGACCGGTCCAGGACTTTTGGGACACCCTGTATAAAAGCAATTAACTGTCTGTTTTATATAAAATCATGATTATAATTCTGTAATAATTATGAAATTAATTTCTTGAATCTATCGCACGCGACAATTTTCGTCATTTTTTCACGAGGAATTAGTAGCGTAAAAAACATAGACCGCAATGAATAATTAAAATTTCCACAAAGAGTTGCCACATAAATATTATGAAATATCAGTCACACATGTGTACTTATCAGCAAAATAGACTCGTTTATCAAACCGCGACAATGGCGCACCGATATAGTACAACAAATTTGTTCTGAATCATATTCTAGTTCAATAAATCTAATCATGTCTATTTTATCGCGGTCAAACCTACTTACATTAATTCTTGTTCTCTCTTTTTATCTCCTTTCATCATGATATAATATAATATACATAATATAATATAATATTCATAATATAATATAATATACTTGACTGTACAAAACTCTCTAATAATATTTTTAATATTTTATTCCTTTATATTCGATTCCTTTTCACTTATATTTCAATGTTATTTTGCAAAATTAAAAAACCGAAAATTTTTGCGAGCTAAAATGAGAGAGAGAGAGAGGGAGGGAGGGAGAGAGAGAGAGAGAGAGAGAGAGAGAGAGAGAGAGAGAGAGAGAGAGAGAGTGGGAGGAGGGGGAAAATGTCTCTTCTCTTGCTCTTGTATCACCATGATAAACACCGATAGCGGATCATAAATTAAGCTTTAAATTGTATCCTGCATTAGTTTAATTGAAATTCAAACGACGATATTACACGCGTGACCGATATCTCAAATTGCGATTTAACTGAGATTTACGTTAACGATATACTGGCTGATGCTACTAAAGTACACGACTGACCGGTAACACCTCCTTACGACATCGTACTTGAAATCGTTTTCGTGCAAAGAATATATAAGTTGTTGAGTTATTTCACAACAATATAATTTCTTTGCACATGTGTATTGTTAGTTTTATATAAAAATACACAACACGTAAAAGAAGAACAGTTATCTCTTTTCACTTTTATGTAATTTATATACCCATACACATACGTATATTGAATGCGTCTGGTAACCGGTAATAATAAATCGAGTGAAGAAAAATATGAACGTGCGCTTTTCTCAAGTACTTCAAGTACTTCGCGCCATCGCTTTCGATATTACGTATCGACTATATGAGAAAGTGGATTCAAATACTTTCATCGCGGACACATCGCTTTCATATTGCATTAATTCGTCCATAAATAAACTTGAAAAATAATAAAAGAATACTAGCACAAATACGATTAAATAATAAAAGAATACAAGCACAAATACGATTAAATAATAAACGAGATGATGATGATGCAACAAATATGTAAATCTGCAAAATTGTGAATCGAGAAACTGAATATTCTCTTTGGGGTATACAGGGTGGACTAAAAGTCTGGATACCACAGTCGAATATCTCGTATAGAATACATTTTAGAACAAAATGCTTTAGACGAAAGTTGTAAGGATTAAAAAGATGTATTTAACTGTAATATCCATTTGACATTGAGCGTCGTCGCCAAAATCAGGGCAAGGTCAACTTGAATTTTTTTAATGGAACCCCCTATTCTTCATTGCATATTCTTGTAGCTTATCTCGAGAGCTTTCCAAAATACTATAATAACGTATTTCTTCATTGAATACTTTTCGAGTTACGAGGCTTGGAGTAATTTCTTAATTTTACATAAATCATAAAATATCTAGTAAAATATTCATTTTTCGATTATCTTACCTTAATATATTTATGTACCTAATATTTTATGTACAAAATAATGAAAGAAATCAATTGATGTAAAGAAAACACATAATTGTTTCGAAGAAAAAATATGTAATTTACAATTAACAATTACATATTTTTTCTTCGAAACAATTATTTGTTTTCTGTACACTAATTGATTCCTCTTATTATTTTGTACATAAAAGTATTAAGGCAAGATAATCGAAAAATGAATATTTTACTAAAATTAAGAAATTACTTCAAGCCTTGTAACTCGAAAAGTATTCAATGAAGAAATACTTTATTATAGTGTTTTGGAAAGCTCCCGAGATAAGCTACAAGAATATGCAATGAAAAATAGGGGGTTCCATCTAAAAAATTCAATTTGACTTTGCCCTGATTTTGGCGACGCCACTCAATGTTAAATGGTTATTACAATTAAATACATCTTTTTAATCCTTACAATTTTTGTCTAAAGCATTTTGTTCTAAAATGCATTCTACGAGATATTCGACTGTATCCAGACTTTTGGTCCACCCTGTATATCATCGAGTACATAAAATTCGGTACTTAAATCCAAGCTCATCCACGAGGACATTTCCGAAAACTACTCGCATTCATCAGGATTATGTCTTTGTTAATGCAACGTGCACGAAATTTCGAAGCAGAAACCGAGTGACTTGATCGAAAGCGAATAATAACTTTCGTTTACTCTCTCTCTCTCTCTCTCTTATTTTTTTCTCTTTTTCTCTCTTACTCTCTTTCTTTCTTTCTCGTTTCAGTTTGGTCTTATTCCCGGCCTTGATCGTTCCAGCATGGAGCAAGGACCGAAAAGAAAAATAAAACAGAAGCCAATCGTAGCTACGAGGATAGAAAACGAAATGAAATCGTACGTGAAGGCATCGAAAATGAAAAGTAACTACATTTTTTAGATACTTATCACTTTCCCGTCTAAGCCAAAAACATATATATTGCAATTAATGAGACTCAATTCGAAAGTGTTTTGTGATGTTATTTCGAAAGCACCATCTTTCGCATCATTCCTCGTTTTTTTTATAAAAAAAACATATGAATATATTTTTTTTATATGAACATCATTAGCTCAAACTTATTAAATTGCCAACTGTTCCATAAAACTGTTAAATTCATCAAAGCTTATGAGCTTGTTGCGAACGTCTGCATATTATATACATATATTTATATATTATTATACATATATTTATATATTATTGGCATTAAAATTGAAAATAGTTAGATAAATATTGCACATGTAAATAAAGGAGGTGAAAAGATATATAAATAAAAAATGTTTCTTATTGACCGTTTAAATGACACTTGCTTCATATTTGAATATTATTTTCGATGATTTTAACTTATCTTTATTTGAGATTTTCTTATTGTGTTTCTGCTGTTTGTTAATAAAAAATTATAAAAATTGATCTTAAAATATTGATGAAAGTAAATATATTAATTTTATTATGAAGGTGTATTGACATTAAATATAGACTTTCAATCATTATAATCATGATAAAATTAACTTGAATCAAATTAGTATAAAAAAAAACTAGAAATCACAGAGTTGACAAAATTCCATATTTTTTTATCAAATCTATGTCAATAAATAATAAAAATCGGCTTCTAGATAAAACCGGCAAAAATTGGTTTTTCCTACAAAAAAAATATTAAAATAAATAGAAAACCTTTTTATCGATACTCATCAATTAAGAGAATGTTTTCTAATTTAAGTTTTTTATCTAAAATAAAATCCTAAGTAATAAATAAAAATCGACAGAACAAATAAATTAATTCTTTATTAGAAGACGCCGAAAAGTAAGCACGAAGATCAATATAGAAAAATTTATAAGAAAATTTTTAATTCTATTTACTATAACATTTTTCTTATTAAACTCCAGAAATTAATATAAAATTTAGTAATATTCATATAACATTTTCAAAGATGTTTTTAAAGATTTCATATATTAATTTGAATTAAAAAGGACTTTATTATTAAATTAATTTTATTTCCTTTAAACTATAGTGATTGATATGATTTATTAATTAAAGCAAAAATATTCATTCGCATAAATATATTATCATATATTAATTTTATTTTATAATTTTTATCGATTTATTCTCTAAAATCCAGAACAGTAAAAATTGGAATTTATCTCCCGTTCACCGGACTTTTCCGGATTAATCGAGAAACTGACCCAACGAAGAGGGAAGATAATCGATTCGAAACAGTGTGACATTTAAATGGTCAATTATGAGAAAAAGGGAAACGGGCCACTCACCCTCGCAGAACTTCTTGGAGAAGCCGAACGTCGCCGCCGGTCGCCTCCATCCTCGCCAATTGTTGCAGAGGGATTCGGGCTCGCTGCTGAAACTGCACAGGGAGTCCTCCTCGAAGCGGTCCGAGTCGTCGAAGGAGAAACGGTCGTTCTCCTCCCACTCGATTAAATGTCCGCCGGCCGGGCCAGCGGCCTCGTCCGCGACGATTCCGGGTTCGGCGGCGGCCCCGGCCGCCCCCGCGTTCCTGGCAGACGCTCCGCCGGCGGCCCCGCCGCTTCCACCACTGGCCCCGGTTCTACGTCCCCCGCCTCCCCCGCCGCCGCCGCCGCCGCCGCCGCCGCCGCCGCCGCCGCCGCCGCTGCCGGACGACCGAGCCAGGTTGCCCGCCAGTTTTAATAGCCGTGCGAATCAGCACACGCGACACCACGAGCGCGTCCTCGACGGTCACCTGCCACGACGACGGTGGTCTCCGACGACACGACGACGAGTCTCGCCAAGGGGAAGGCTGCATCCGAGAAACGTCACACACAAATTTCGATATAAACGTTACTCACTCTCTTACTCAACATCCTTTCCGCCCCCGACTACGGTTTCCAGAACGACGATGAGACGTTCGAGTTACCGATTAATGACGCGAAGGTCGTCCGCGAGGAAACGTCCTTCCTCGGGACGTTCCTTTCGAAATTGAGTCGCGGCAACTGTCGCGATGTTTATCTACATATCGGTCTTACTTGTACTCGTGTATGGATAATATTTATCCCAGACGATCCCTTTCACGAGGAAAAATGTAATATCGAGTAGAAAGCTTGTCGATATAGTAATAATAAATTGATAAAGAATAATAAATTAAATAATAAATGAATAATATAATAAATTAGTTTCGAAAATGTGGATTTGATATCATTAAGGATGTTTTATACATATTTCCAAAATATTGAGAATTTAGTGAAAATTGTACAGAATATCCTTACATATGTTTAGAATCTTCAGTACAATTTTTAAATCTATTCACTAAAGCGTTCTCTCTCTCTCTCTCACAAGTTATAAGGATTTTATTTTGCACCGAATTAACATATGTTCTTATGGGAAACGTATAACCACGTTGATTCAAATGATAAAAACACATGGAAATAATATTCAGAATTTGTTTAAAATTTGCAAAAGTTTAGATACAGAGGAAATATTTGGTCAAATAATATTATACAAGTACTAACTGGTTAAAAAGATATTAAATATAATTCAATAAAGTTAACCATGTATCTGTCACAAGGCGAAATTCTCTGCTAATATTTAATCATTTCGATTAAGGATGTTTTGTATCTATTTTCAAAATATTGAGAATTTAGTGAAAATTGTACAGAATGTCCTTACATATGTTTAGAATCTCCAGTACAATTTTTAAATCAATTCACTAAAGCGTTCACAAGTTTTAAGGATTTTATTTTGCACCGAATTAACATATGTTCTTATGGGAAACGTATAACCACGTTGATTCAAATGATAAAAACACATGGAAATAATATTCAGAATTTGTTTAAAATTTGCAAAAGTTTAGATACAGAGGAAATATTTGGTCAAATAATATTATACAAGTACTAACTGGTTAAAAAGATATTAAATATAATTCAATAAAGTTAACCATGTATCTGTCACAAGGCGAAATTCTCTGCTAATATTTAATCATTTCGATTAAGGATGTTTTGTATCTATTTTCAAAATATTGAGAATTTAGTGAAAATTGTACAGAATGTCCTTACATATGTTTAGAATCTCCAGTACAATTTTTAAATCAATTCACTAAAGCGTTCACAAGTTTTAAGGATTTTATTTTGCACCGAATTAACATGTGTTCTTATGGGAAACGTATAACCACGTTGATTCAAATGATAAAAACACATGGAAATAATATTCAGAATTTGTTTAAAATTTGCAAAAGTTTAGATACAGAGGAAATATTTGGTCAAATAATATTATACAAGTACTAACTGGTTAAAAAGATATTAAATATAATTCAATAAAGTTAACCATGTATCTGTCACAAGGCGAAATTCTCTGCTAATATTTAATCATTTCGATTAAGGATGTTTTGTATCTATTTTCAAAATATTGAGAATTTAGTGAAAATTGTACAGAATGTCCTTACATATGTTTAGAATCTCCAGTACAATTTTTAAATCAATTCACTAAAGCGTTCACAAGTTTTAAGGATTTTATTTTGCACCGAATTAACATGTGTTCTTATGGGAAACGTATAACCACGTTGATTCAAATGATAAAAACACATGGAAATAATATTCAGAATTTGTTTAAAATTTGCAAAAGTTTAGATACAGAGGAAATATTTGGTCAAATAATATTATACAAGTACGAACTGGTTAAAAAGATATTAAATATAATTCAATAAAGTTAGCCATGTATCTGTCACAAGGCGAAATTCTCTGCCAAAAGTTAATCATTTCGATTAACAAAATTCGGAATATTTCAGTAAAAACGCAATAAATATTAAAAAATATTATACATTTCTGCACTGTAGCTAAGATCAAATTGTAATATTCCACACAATTTCTCATACTCAAAATACATCAAAAATGGATATATCTGTCAATATCGATTTTCAGCTTCTTTTTGCTGAGTTTGTACATACAAAACATCCTTTAAAAAAAATCGTGAATATTTCTCAATCCCGTTTAATTATTTCTCATAAATCAAAGAAAATTGGAATGAAAGCATGTAAGAGAAAGTCGATTATAAAGTACACATTTCCAGCGTAATTCCATATATTAATCGAACGATGTATGATTTGGAAGAAATAGACTAGAAATTAATCGTTATTGAAAAACAATAAAAATAAATTATTTAATTACAATAAAAATAAATAATTTAATAATAATAATTACAATAAATTATTCAATAATAAAATTCCTAAAAATTATTATTTAACAACAATAAAAATTAATAAATTTATTAACTGTTACTCATTATATGGCTCGGGAGAAATCGAATAAAAAAATTTAACTCCCAAATTTATAAAGTAAAAAATCCACATTTCCGACAGAGATCGAAACGAAAATAATTGCAATTTCATATTACCGTTGAATAATTTGTCAGCCTGAAAATTCGAAAAATATTTGCGAAAAATAAAACTCGACGACGATTCTCGATGAATTTCCCGTGCACAAAAGACGATATATAACCGACGATCCTCCGTCACGCATCACTTCAAGCGCGATTCAAAAATAAGGTCACGGAAATCAACAAGTTTTTCGCGAAACCTCGCCGCGCGCATCGATAACACACGCACGCTTCAACGTCAACCAAGTCTCGCGCATCCCGCGAGCTCTCTCGCTCGCGGGAACAGCTGATTCACGTTACCTCATAGATACGTATTGATTTTTCCGCCGCCGGAACGCGAGGCCCCCCTCGTTAAGCGCGAATACCACGCTCGTCGAGGAACGAGGGAACGCGAAACGTCAAACCTCGGCAACGCTCGCGCGAAGCTCAAGAGACCGATCGTTGGACTAGGTTAAGACGATACGACGCGCCAAAGCGTGTTCAATCCCGCCGACGAGGGGAGAGGGGAAGGGGGGAAGGAGGGAGGACCCGGGACAACGGACGGGCGCGATACATCGATGACGCGACGAAGCGATGAACCGCAAGGACCTTGGCAGGTCGACAGACCCGCGCCAAGAACGTGCAACGACCCCGACACCGTGCAACCCCTCCGTCGTCGTCCCCCCTCCCCCTCCCCCCCTCGACGGCGTCGCGCTCTTTCTTACGCCTAACCATCCCGCGAGAAGCCCAGACAGCGCGTAAAGGTTGTCTCGAAGATGTCTAAAGGACGTCTTAAAGATGTCTAAAGGACTTTAAGTCGTCTTTAAGTCGTCTTTTAGATGTCTTTCGGACATGTGTGCTGTCCCCATACAAATATATTTATAGGAACGCGCGGGCGCGCGCGCTCTCTCTTGCACACACACACACACACGCGCGCGCGCGCGTGACACACACGTGAAGGCGCGCGCGCGCGCGGGCGAGCGTCCTCCGACCCTTCTCGCTTACCTCCACCCCCGGATGCGAGTATCTGCGAATGTCCGTCACCAGGCGACGCACCGCCTCACACCCCGCTTCTTATCAGCATCGCGATCGCGAACGTCATCGAGCGAACTGTACGTAATCGCGGGGATACACAAACACGCACACACACGACGGCGCGTTCGAGTAGGTAGGTAGGACAGCTGAGGAGCCGTCAAGTGCCCCATCGATGGTTTTCTCACTCTGTCTCGCTCGCTCTTCCTTCTCTCCGTTACATTCGGGGCATCGCCGCGCGCGCACTCGCGCGTACCTCGATCCGGAACTCGCGCGTGTCAACGTCACCCCGGGCCGCGGGACGGACCCCCGCGTCGGACTCGCGCGACGTTAGCCGCGAACCGTGCCAGCCGGAGAGTGCGAAAACTCCTGGGCTAGCCTACCCCATCGACGACAACAACAAATATGGCGAGAGCGTACACCACCTCCCGCACGTTTGCTGCTGCGACTGCCGACTGAGCGGCAGATGGCGCTGCGCGCCTCCCCATCCCCACTCCTCCGCCGGGAGTCGCGTGCGGTCGTCGCTCCTCGGCCGTTTCCGCCGACGTCTTCGAGTTCCCGCGTTCCGGCTACCTGTCACTTTCGAATCTTCCCGCGGCCTCGAAACGATACATTGTTGTATTTGGGTCTGTTCCTTTTAGCTGCACTGCCACACTAGTGCGATAAGTTGAAGAGAGACAAACATACTTTCTTTCACTCTAATTAATTGCACTAGTGCAGCAGTGCGAATAGAAAGAACAGGCTCTTTGTCTCTTAGGCCCAGTTCCACAATCCAGTTAATCCGAGTTTAAGTAGCAAATGGACCAATCAGGACCCAGTTTAACGTATTAAACTCGAGTTAATCCGAGTTTAATACGTTAAACTGGGTCCTGATCGGTCCATTCACTACTTAAACTCGGATTAACTAAATTGTGGAACTGGGCCTTAAGCCTCTTGCATAATGCTAGGCAGCAGGCAGTAAGAACAGAAATAATATCTATTCTCTGTTCCTATTGGCGAATATTTTCTGTTCCGCGTGTTTATTGGTGAATAGTTTCTATTCCTTATTTCTATTGCCTGTTGCCTAGCATTGTGCAAAGAGCTTTATTTCAAGAATGGAATAGGAAAAGCCTTTTCCTTTCCCTTTACATTCGAGATTATATTAAGGATGTTTTGTATGTACAATCCCAGCAAATAGTAGCTGAAAATCAATATTGACTCTATCACTGAATATCCACTGTATTTGTGTATTTTGAGTATGAGAAATTGTGTGGAATATTAGGCCGGGTCTACAATAGACAATTTAAGACCTAAGTCTTAAGAAATTGACCAATCACAGTCGAGTATGAAGAGAATACTCGACTGTGATTGGTCAATTTCTTAAGGCTTAAGGCTTAAATTATCGATTATAGATTCGGCCTTACACGTTATCTACAATGGCAATAGGATTAATGGATTAAAGCTGTAACTTAAGGAATTGACCAATCACAGTCAAGCATTAAGAGAATACTCGACTGTGATTGGTCAATTCTGGAGTTTACAGCTTTAATCCATTAATCCTACTGCTGTTGTAGACGACGCTTTACAATTTGATCTTAGCTACAGTGCAGAGATGTATTTTTTAATATTTATTGCGTTTTTACTGAAATATTCCGAATTTTGTTAATCGAAATGATTAACTTTTGGTAGAGAATTTCTCCTTGTGACAGATACATGGCTAACTTCATTGAATTATATTTAATATCTTTTTAACCAGTTAGTACTTGTATAATATTATTTGACCAAATATTTCCTCTGTATCTAAACTTTTGCAAATTTTAAACAAATTCTGAATATTATTTTCATGTGTTTTTGTCATTTGAATCAACGTGGTTATCCGTTTCCCATAAGAACACATGTTAATTCGGTGCAAAATAAAATCCTTATACTTGTGAACGCTTTAGTAAATCGATTTAAAAATTGTACTGAAGATTCTAAACATATGTAAGGACATTCTGTACAATTTTCATGAAATTCTCAATATTTTGAAAATAGGTACAAAACATCCTTAAGAGAAGATTCTTTCAAATAGAATTTTCAAATTTGTTTTCTTTGGCTCATATTCTGAATCTTCTTTTATCGATAAAAGTGCCTCTAAAAGTCACATATAAGCCTTCTGATTGGCTACAGGCCACTTTTAAAAGCCCTTTTATCGATAAAAGAGGATTCAGAATATGGATCTTTGGCTGTATTATGTAAGAAAAGGATAGAAATGTGTCGCTAATCAGCGTTGATCAAGCAACATTATTGTGTCTGCAATTACTTAATTAAAAATGTAACAGTTTGTGGTCGAAGATAATATTATTTCTATCGAAAATATAATTATTACTTTATCAATTAGAATGCAATCCACGCTCGAAAGAAACATATCGGAGGGGCGCCACTGATCTGATACAAAGAAGTTTTCCAGCAAGAAAACAGATCAGCATTATAAAATTCTCTATTCGACAGCCAATCGCGTGACAGTTGACTGTCACGCGATTGGTTGTCGAATAGAGAATTTTTGTGATCCCGCAAATTTTTCTATCGAACAGCCAATCGTGTGACATTGTATTTATGTTTGTTTCTTGCTGAAAAGCTTTCCAAAGTAGATGTCTCTTTTGAAGATCGTCGCATTTCGCGCCATTCCGAGTTATTGCTGAAGAAATAAAAAGTTAATAAGGATTGTTGGAATACTGATTAATTATTAGGTGTCATTTCATACAACAGGAATAAAAGATGTCAGAGTCTTCCAATGAACACTTGGATCCGGAAGATACTATTAATATCTTGGTAGCTACCGATATTCATCTCGGTTTCGATTACAGTAAAAAGAGAGGTTTGTTTTTACGACGAATATTTTCGGCCTCAAGTACTGTCGCAAATAAAGAAACCTGATAAGAAGCGAATTTGAAATTAATATTGCATCATTAATGTAATAATTCCACAATTATTACAAAGTATCATATTATCTTTTCTTAAAGGTGGACAATCCGACGACAGTTTCATTACGTTCGAAGAAATATTGAAGTATGGCAAGGAAAAAGAAGTCGATTTTATTTTGCTGGGCGGAGATCTGTTTCATGATACTAAACCAACGCAAACTGCGATGCTCAAGTGTGTGGAATTGTTGAGGAAATATTGCTTAGGTAGCAGGTCAGTATTTGAAATGAGCTATAAAAGAATTAAAAATGATGTATATAATGTATGTTATATTTCAGAGAATGCAAGCTGGAATTTTTGAGTGATTCAGAATTAGTATTTCGACACTGTGCGCAAAAGCATGTAAATTATGAAGATCAAAATTTAAATGTCTCGATGCCAGTATTCACTATCCATGGAAATCACGATGATCCAAGTGTGTTTAATATGTATTTATACGTATATGTGTATTAATATATTTTATATATATGTATTAATATGTATTTATATAAATTATATCTTTAGAATGAATATTTATACATATTTTGCATTCTATTAGGTTTTGGTACTGTTGGCTCGATGGATGTATTATCAGCTACTGGACTTGTAAATTACTTTGGAAAGTGGACAGATCTTACTCGTGTAATTATATCTCCTATAGTTCTAAAGAAACGTAATACACATGTTGCACTTTATGGCTTGAGTTATATTAATGACCAGAGATTATCTAGATTATATAGGGATGAGAAGGTATTTATTTCAAATATATATCTTTGTCCTATTATAACATTTAATGTTGATGATAATTTTACGTCTGGTTTATTTAAAAACAGGTGGAATTGTTACGTCCAAAGGACATAGAGCCTTTCAACATATTTGTTTTACATCAGAATCGTGTTAAGCATAGTAATTATGCTTATATATCAGAAAATAGACTGCATAAATTCCTCAATTTAGTTATTTGGGGTCATGAACATGAATGCCGTATTAATGCTGAATTAAATGTAGAAGGTAGCTACTACATTTCTCAACCAGGTAAATTAACATATGTTTCTTTTTGAATTTATATTTGGACAGTGTAATATTTCAGAAATTATATAAAATATGAAATATAAACTTTAAATAATATAATTTTTAGGAAGCTCTATTGCCACCTCTTTATGTGAAGGTGAATCAAAACCTAAACATGTGGGTCTTTTAAAAATAAATAAAAATAATTTCAAAAT
Organism: Camponotus floridanus; assembly: GCF_003227725.1. Taxonomy (NCBI): domain Eukaryota; kingdom Metazoa; phylum Arthropoda; class Insecta; order Hymenoptera; family Formicidae; genus Camponotus; species Camponotus floridanus. The sequence continues at coordinate 51,883 of NW_020229310.1, read as the reverse complement.
GAAACCTTTGAAATTAAAAAGTGTCCGACCATATATCTTTGAAAACTTGATTCTTAGTGATCATGACATTAAAATACATGATTGTATTTCATTAGCTGACTCTGTAAGTCAATATGTAGATCGATATATTGAAAATGAGCTTATGCCTAAAGTTGCTAAGCAACTCACAGGTATGTTAATTAGTTTATTGAATATATTTATTATTGTATATATCTATTATTTATTGAAAATGTGATATTATAGGATACCCTAATCAACCAAGTCAACCTTTGATTCGATTAAGAATATTTTATAATGATGACAATGAACAATTTGATACATTAAGGTTTGAAAATGTTATGTTAATTTTATTATATTATTATACTTTTTGCCTTTACTTGCATTTTCAAAGAAAAAAATACATTTTTCTTGTACTTTAGTTTGGCACAAAAATACTGTGATGAAGTTGCCAATCCAATGGAGATGATTATATTTCGTAAAATGAAAAGTGGAGAAAAATCAAAACGCTTTAATGATGAAATTGATGATTTGGATGATATTACAGAATTATTTCAAGCAGATGTAAAAAAATGCACTTTGTTTTCATTGAACAAATTTTGCTTCATATCTTAATAATATTAATTAGATTTCTTTCTATAGATAGGACAGGATTGGATTAGTACAGTACCAGGAGGGATCAAGAAATATTTTGATATGGAAGAAAACAAAGATAAATTAACAGTATTGACTGTAACAGCATTAAATGAAGCATTAAATCGATATGTTGATCGAGGTGACATAGAAGCTTTTAGAAATATAGTGAGGTGATTATATAGTGATTATTTATTTTTAGAATTTTAACTATTTTTCACCTATATATCTCTAAATTGTCTTATTTTTGTTTGTTAGTGATCAAATGAAAAGAACCATTGAATATGTAAAAGCACAAAATAGTGAGAAACCGGAAGACATCCGTAATGAAATTATAAATTTCCGCAATAAAAGAGTTTCAGAAGAACAAGAGGAGCAGAGTAATGTAAATAATATTTAAGATGTTTATTTGCATTGTAATATATATTTTTAACTTTGAATTTGTTTACAGGTCCTAAGGGCATTAAATAATCCAGTACAGACGAATGCTAAAAATGTTAAACAATCTCACAATGTTGTAAGTGACAGTGATGACGATGATTTAAATTCAAGATCATCGACGACTAAAACTAGAGGAAGAGGCAGAGGTTCTAGAGGTGGCAGAGGATCCAGAGGAAGTCGTGGTGGAGCAAAAGCTAATGAAGGAAATAGTTCCATTACAAGAATGCTGGTATAAATACTATAAAAATATATTATTGTTAATTATTATATATTTATAATGAAGAAAAAAAGTTATATTTTATAATTTTTTCTTAAGAGTTCCAGGAGTGCACAACCAAAACGAACAACTTGCGATCCTATTATTATAGATGATTCCGATTAATTATTAATTATTAATTATATTAACTATCCATAAGAAAATATATATATATGAAAACATGTATTTTTTTATGTATGAAAATAAATATTATTTTATATTTAAAATATAAAGTTCAATAAAAATCTGCATTTTTACAATGGTTTTTTTTTTCATATAAAAAAAATATGAAAAATTACCAGTGTAAATATATTTGACCTGATCTTTTTTTTTATCTGATTTATGCCGTTGAATATGGAATATTTCGCTAGATACGCAATTAAATGCTCAATTATTTTGCGCATGCGCAGTCTGTTTTGTCCAACAAAAAGGCGTGTTGCTCTACTGCATATGCTATATTGTTTGTGCCTGAAGCGTTCTTTCATGGTTCCTGTGTTAACCTTACATGACGGGAAGTTTTAAGCTCACGCAAATATAATTTGCAGGTATTTGATAGCAAATATTTACGCAGTAAAAATATTAAGTTGAATTTGTAAAAAAAATATTTATAAATAAATTACAACTTTGGAATTGCTTTACATCCGGCAGAACGCTTGGATGTAACCGGATGAATTTTCATGACCTGAATTGTGTTTTTTCTTCTATTGCATATGACAAACTTAGAATCTATCTCGATTATTTATACAAATGTTTTTGTAAAAAAAAGACAGAAAGGAAAAATAAATAGCAAAATAGACGATTAAATAGTCGATTAAATAATTGAATCCGTGCAATTTTTGTAGAAATGCCGCCAAAAAGAGGAAAAGTACAGAAGGAGGAGGTCCAAGTTTCCCTTGGACCGCAACTTCGTGAAGGAGAGGTAGTTTTTGGAGTTGCCCACATCTTCGCCAGCTTCAATGATACATTTGTACATGTCACTGATTTATCCGGCAGGTTTGTACCATGTTAAAATATATTGATTATACTTTGCAGCTAGAAGTACAAATTTAGTATTTTATAATATAAAATATATTATTATAACTTAATATATAATTAATATATAATTGTGTCTTTGATTCATGCAGGGAAACAATCGCTAGAGTTACTGGTGGCATGAAAGTGAAAGCGGATCGTGATGAAGCCTCACCCTATGCAGCTATGCTTGCAGCTCAGGTATATATTTGATATAATTATTATATTCGAATTAAGTACAGAAAATTAGCATTTCATATATTATATTACCCACATTCAGGCAGCTACCTAGATAATAAATCTTATTTGAGTAGCGTTCATGTTTGTGGAAAAATAAATTCTTTTTATTAATTGAGAACATATGTTTATGTATCATATGCTCTTCTCTAAATAAAAAAAGAAAACATTCATAAATATGTAATATTGTATATTTTATATAATATTACATAAGGAGATTAAAATATGCACAACATATATGAAAATTTTAATCATGAAATAATTTTGTATTTTACAGGATGTTGCAGAAAAGTGTAAATCACTAGGTATTACAGCACTGCACATCAAATTAAGAGCTACGGGAGGTAATAAGACAAAGACCCCTGGTCCTGGTGCACAATCTGCTTTGCGTGCTCTAGCTCGTTCGAGCATGAAAATTGGACGTATCGAAGATGTTACTCCTATTCCTTCAGATTCTACGCGCAGGAAAGGTGGTCGCCGCGGACGCAGACTCTAACTCATTATGGTGCTCTATATTTCATTTATCTTTCAATAAATATTTAGAGAAAGAAATAGTGAATTCATGAAGCATATAGCCTTTCTTTCTAATTCCTCTACATATAAAAACTGCATATGTTATTGTATATTTTTTTATTGCACTACAATAACAACATAGATGCAATTATACAGATTAACATGAGAAAAGCATTTTCTTAGAATATAAATTATAAAAAAAAATTAGAAAATTGATATTAGATTTTGTGTCATTAATATATATATATATATATAGCTTAAGATAACAAAATAATACAATAAAGTATTAATATTTAAATATTTTAATATCTTTAATATTGAGATAATTTGACTATTGACAAAAGTATACATATAAAGCATATGAATATATTTATATCGTGATGAAAAAAATTATGCTTTGTCAACTAACTGGCCAACATTAAGATACAATTTAACCTTTACGTCCACTTTTTGAGGTGATTTATGTTCTAGTGCTGCAATAGTATTCACATATCCGTGTTGCATAACAAATCCAACTATAACTGGTTCCTCATTATTTTCATTAGTATCATTTGGAATTACATGTAGACGAATCACAGCTTTGTTTCCTTTTCGCCATACTACGAGTCTAAAAAAAAAATTGTGTAAATGAAACTCAAATCATGTGTTTAAAATAGTTCAAAATTTTTATATTTTACATACTTTGGATCATCCTGAAAATTATGATTATCACTGGTATCATCATATTCAGCAGCATCGTCTCTTGGCGGAAGGATCAATGCACTGTGAGGCAGTATTAAATCTGCATTTGGTATGATTTTTATTGGCTTAGGATCCTCTGTTACGGGCACCTGCCGTACAGTAGACGGCAATAAACTTGGAGATTCGCTTCCCTATTATAATCTCAATTTATTAGGATGTACTATTTGTGTTTGTCATATGATATATATATAAAATTTTTTTAATAAAATAATTTTATATATATATATATATATATATATATATAAAATTTTAGATATTACTTGCTGCATGTCTTCTTGTTTAAGATCTTTTTCCTTAATAAATGAAGTAGATAACGAGGTATCTAACGGCAATATAGTTATTTGAGTCTGATGCTGTGTTGGATTGCAGAATTTTAAAAGCAATTCACTTGATTTTCCTGGCTGAAGTGGCTCACAAGTAACAATTTTTACTTCTGGAATATGATAACTAAAAAAATATATTTTGATTATTATATATATATGAATTATTATATAATATGAATTATTATATACATGAATGTATATGATATAAATCAAAATTATCCTGTAATATTAATAATTTATCATTTATAAATCAAAATAATTAATTTAAAATAATAATTTTTAAAATAATAATAATTAATTTAAAATAATAATTTATTACAATAATTAATTAATTTAAAATAATTTATCATTTATAAATCAAATTTATCCTGTAATATTAATAATTTATCTCTTAACATAATTCTTACAATGCAGCTAGTAAAATCTTGAACTTTATAGATTGAGGACAGAGATCTGATTTGCTGACATTATGTTCACACACTCTGCAACGTTGTGACCTTTTAACTAAAAACTGTCTATGTTGTGGACGTAACTCGTTTATCTTTTCAGCTTGCACTTCTGGATGTTGTAATCTTTGTTCCAATGTTGTAACTACAAATTTATGTACATATAATTAAGATGAAATTTTTATGTATTTACGCTGCTATTTTACAAAAATTGCAAACTTTCTTACTTTTAGTTATATCTATAGGTTCTGTAAATATATCCTCTGATAATTCTTCTATTTCCTCAGTTGCAATAGATGATACTGGTTGAGCAGTCGATTGAGATTGCATTGGTGGTTTTAAGGGACGTCCAATACGTTTACGAAGCAATGTGGATGTAAAACTATACATAGTCTGCTATTGACAAGCAATAGTTAGAAAAATATCTTTGCAAAAATGTATAATCAATTTTTGTCAAACTCACAGTTGGCATAAAAGGACGTTTTGGATGAAATTTCTTCCTTTCACATTGTTGTTTCTCTATTGAAGCTAATATTTTATGATAATCAATAAGAGCATTAATGCGTGTTGTATGTGGATTTTCTTGTTCAGGCCATCCTCCAGTTGCTATAAGTAAAAATTCAAGATGTTTCATAAGTAATTCATTCAAGATATATTATAAAGTTCTATAATTAAATCATTTTAAATTTTTATATGTATATATATATTAAATTTTCTTACCCACAGATTGATCAGGTATCCCAGCATCTCGAGAACTCCATCGGCACAATGAACAAAACAAATAATATACTTTTTTAGGAGTAGCTTTAACATCCTTATTTTCTTCTCCTTCTGTTGCTTTCATAGTTGCAGCTAGTCCTGCTCTTGTAGATAATGTTTGAAAGCAACAAGGGCAATCGAAGCAATTAGAACATCTGTCAACATATTATCATTAGTATCACGATATTATTTTTAATCAGGGTTGGGTAATAACTAGTTGATTAGTTAAAAGTTAAAAAGTTAATAATTTTTAACTCAACTTAGTTATTTTAAAAAGAGTTAACTTTTAACTTTAACTAGTTATTTTTAAAACACATAAATTTAAACTTATTAACTTTCCCCCCAAATTTATTTGATCATTCATATTATTATTATTTAGAGTTTAATTTTAAAATTACAATCTAATTTAATATAAAGTGAAATAATGCTTTTCAAAATTTTAACTTTTATCTTAACTAATGTTAATTTAATCTTAACGTAACTTTTATTGAGTTAATTTTTTATTTGTATAACTTTTAACATAACTAAATTAATTTTTTAACCCAATTTTAACTTAATTTAGTTTAAAAAAATATAAAACTTACCCAACACTGTTTTTAATGTATGTAAAATTTAAAATATACAAACGTACTTGTTCTTTTTAAGACGTACTTCAGATGAGGGCAAATTTTCCATACAATTTGGACAGTAGTGGGAATCCACCTGAATAATAAAGAAAGCTTTCTTTTATGGAAAATATATGATATACTTTGCACACATTGAAAATTATGTTCTCTATAATAAATACATAATAAAATACATAATAAATAAATAATAAATACATAATAATTGAAAATTATGTTCACATAATAAATACATAATAAAATACATAATAAAAAATCAATTATTATATATATATTTTTTTTTTCAATTATATTTTATTAGGACTTGCTCATAGATTTTAAGAGACACACCTTTTGACAGACACAGTAGCCGCATCGTATCATTAAGCAATGTCGACAAAAATATATTTTTGATATAGGCTTTAATGAGCCACAGTTGCACACATAACGCACATAATCTGGTTGATTTAAATAAGTCATACTGGAATAAACAGTCTAAAAGTTTATGAGATAAAAGAACAGAAATGTCACACACTGTGTGAATATTTCTTTTCTATAGTTTGATAATCTCACAGTGCTTAACCATTTTCTCCTCAAAATGTCAGTCAGTCAGTCAGATGGCAGATGCTTTGGGTGACATTACATTAATACGTCAAAATGTTTGTCGGATATATGATTGGCTGTTAGATAGGGAATTCTCAGATCTCGATAGAGACTCTAGAAATTCCCTAGCCAACAGCCAATCGTTACATTCGACAAACATTTTGTCGTATGAATGTAATCTCACCCATATGAAAGTATTTGACGTAACGATGACGTTTATAAAACGCATAAATGGAGCCTTTTACGAGAAGCTGATGATGGAAAGGTATGCTTATATAAATGATTAATGTGTTAGAATACTATACCTACATATTAAATAGAGAATCTACGTATTAAAGAATATCCATACATATATATATATATATATTTTATATAAATATAAAATATAAATATAATAAAATATAAATAAAATTATATATAAATATAAAATATATATTTAATATATTATATTAAATATAAAATATAAATTATATTTTAATAATTATTGATCAGACATTTTTTTTCTCAATGCTTATCAAATATTGAGTTTAAAAATAAATTATTAAATTATTAAATAATTAAATAAAATTAATTAAATTTAATATCAATTGTGTGTAATATTATTTAACATAAATTAATATTATATTTAATAATATTATAATATATTATTATAATATTATAATAATTTTATAATATTATTTAAATTTGATTATTTAATCATTTTATATTATAACGTGTATATGTGATAAAAGATCAAAATAATTTTACAAATTACATACATATTTACTACATTGATTTATGCTCACATGTCATCGCGTGGAACCATATGGAGAAAAATCACTCGTCAATATATTACTTTTAATCTCGAAATTATAATTATTCACCGCTTATACAGTTTATATTATTATATTTTTTATTATTTATATTATTTTATTATTTATATTATATTTATTATTTATACATTTTATATTATTATATTTTTTATTATTTATATTATTTAATATATTATTACTACTTTCTCGTCCTTCTGTCTATTTAATCTTTTTATTCCGGAAGTACACATGCGGATGAAAGTAGAAGGATTAGTGAGTGTACGGCCATGAAGTATCATCACGCGATGGTATGTCGAGTATAAATCCAACCAAGCGTATAGAGCAGCTGATAATTGCAGTGTGTGCTGTACAAAGAGCTTGGAGATGTAGTAAGAGAATAGAATATCTGTCGGAGGCAAGCGACATCGATTAGAAAATATTTTCCTATTATTTTTGCAGATGCGCACCAATCGAGAAATCGTAGGAATCCAGCTATAGCCAAGACTTCCTGTGCGTTACACAGCCAAGACGATATGGCAATTGCAGCCGCAAAAAATTTCTCTGGACAACCACGGATCATTCTGGCGAGAAAGAGAGAAGGGCGACGATCACGTGAGTAAAGAGTGAAAGTTATAGCTTGTGTACCGCTACAATCTTCGTATAATAGAAGATGATCGATTCATAATTAAACGTTTATGTTTTCAAGATGAAACTTTATTCCTAATTTTCTAGTCAGTCGAGCTCATCGTCGTGCAAATAATTATGCGAATATATTATAGTGCATGTTACAATCTTCATGAGATTAATTTCAATTGCGTTGGAGAGACAATTCCCGTCCGATGTCGAATATATTTCGATATCATATGGTGATCATGCGGAGGAGCGCATGAATTAGAATTGCTAATCGCACACTATGCAATCTCATCATATCTTCTAATCACGCTTGACCGTAAGGTTAATAACTGGAGAACACACAAATCCATCTTCGTTTTCCTAAGATCAGTCTAACTGTACACGAAGTGGTAATCACCAAGAAAGAGATTCAAGAAGAGTTAAGGTTTAATTTCTCTCTTCCTTTCATAAATCTAGAAATAAGATCACAGATTTTAGACATCTTACTCTCTAAAAGTGAATCAATGTATTATCACTGAAAAACAGTAGTCACTGATTACAGTAGTTATAAGTACAGCACTCTAAATCAGTGTGATATTTTATTAAAAGAATCAGTTAATAATTTTGTTTCAATCAGTAATATTTCTCAATATCAGTAATATTTCTTTCGTTATTGTCAGTAATATTAAACTATAATTCATCTCTCTATCTATTTCATATAAAATTAAAAATGTTATTTATATTTATTAAATATTTATTATATTAAAAATTTTATTTTATTTATATTACATGCATATTGAACTTGTTTTTGTAAATAGATAATGAACAAATAATTTTCATTAAGTCGCCAGACATTTATTTGTCCGACTTATAAAGATCGATTTAATATCTGAAGCCTCTCTATGAGATTGTATCAGAAATTAAATCGAAGTAATATTTCTAATTTTAAATGTCGCTCTTTGCAAACTTTATATAATTCTTATAACTAAAATTAAATACGAGAGAGATAGCGATTGTAGCGGTAAATGAACGAAAAGCGATTACTGGTTTTACAGTAAAATTTACTGATTTTACAGTGAATTTTATTTTAACTGACCATAATTAGTGAGATATAAGATAAAATAAGAAAAAAATAAGTGTCTCCACTGAAGGTCAGTAAAATACTCACTGATTCTCAGTGAAATCTTATTTTACTGTTTAAATTAGTGATATTTTCCCTGATTCACTTTTAGAGAGTACTCTCTAAAAGTGAATCAATGTATTATCACTGAAAAACAGTAAATAGTCACTGATTACAGCAGTTATAAGTACAGCACTGTAATCAGTGATATTTTATTGAAAGAATCAGTTAATAATTTTGTTTCAATCAGTAATATTTCTCAATATCAGTAATATTTCTTTCGTTATTGTCACTATAATATTAAACTATAATTCATCTCTCTATCTATTTCATATAAAATTTAAAATTTTATTTATATTTACTAAATATTTATTATATTAAAAATTTTATTTTATTTATATTACATACATATTGAATTTGTTATTTTAAATAGATAACGAACAAATAATTTTCATTAAGTCGCCAGACATTTATTTGTCCGACTTATAAAGATCGATTTAATATCTGAACCCTCTCTATTGAGAATGTATCAGAAATTAAATCGAAGTAATACTTTTAATTTTAAATGTCGCTCTTTGCAAACTTTATATAATTCTTATAACTAAAATTAAATACGAGAGAGATAGCGATTGTAGCAGTAAATGAACGAACTAGCGATTACTAGTTTTACAGTAAAATTTACTGATTTTACAATAAATTTTATTTTAACTGACCATAATTAGTGAGATATAAGATAAAATAAGAAAAAAATAAGTGTCTCCACTGAAGGTCAGTAAAATACTCACTGATTCTCAGTGAAATCTTATTTTACTGTTTAAATTAGTGATATTTTCCCTGATTCACTTTTAGAGAGTACTCTCTAAAAGTGAATCAGTGTATTATCACTGAAAAACAGTAAATAGTCACTGATTACAGCAGTTATAAGTATAGCACTGTAATCAGTGATATTTTATTGAAAGAATCAGTTAATAATTTTGTTTCAATCAGTAATATTTCTCAATATCAGTAATATTTCTTTCGTTATTGTCAGTAATATTAAACTATAATTCATCTCTCTATCTATTTCATATAAAATTAAAAATGTTATTTATATTTATTAAATATTTATTATATTAAAAATTTTATTTTATTTATATTACATGCATATTGAACTTGTTTTTGTAAATAGATAACGAACAAATAATTTTCATTAAGTCGCCAGACATTTATTTGTCCGACTTATAAAGATCGATTTAATATCTGAAGCCTCTCTATGAGATTGTATCAGAAATTAAATCGAAGTAATATTTCTAATTTTAAATGTCGCTCTTTGCAAACTTTATATAATTCTTATAACTAAAATTAAATACGAGAGAGATTGCGATTGTAGCAGTAAATGAACGAACTAGCGATTACTAGTTTTACAGTAAAATTTACTGATTTTACAATAAATTTTATTTAACTGACCATAATTAGTGAGATATACGATAAAATAAGAAAAAAATAAGCGTCTCTACTGAAGATCAGTAAAATACTCACTGATTCTCAGTGAAATCTTATTTTACTGTTTAAATTAGTGATATTTTCACTGATTCACTTTTAGAGAGTAAATTTAAATATTATTAATCACAAGTTTATAAATATAAAAAACGATTTCTGAGCCAATTTTGCATCAAACCTTTGATCTCTTCAGAAATACACTTTGAACTTTTGAATTTGAAAGAATGTTGGCGCGATGAAAAAATGCTTTCGCTAAGATTTCTTAAATTGCCTTAAGCTATCTTCGCAAAATGCAATCTGATTTTCAAGGGTAGACTCTTATTCAGCGAACATCTGCGCGAACTAACAGTATACTAACATAACCGTATTGAGATTATGCAAGGCTAGTCGATAGCCGATGGATAGTAATGGCAGATGTTTTACGCCAGTAAACATAATATTAGTCGACGTCGCCGCCGTGATAGTGCATAGCAGAGTCTAACGGTGGAACCATCATAACGCCCCGTAATTGCGATCCGATTCTCCTCGGCATCCTTGGAACTCGATGCTATTTGGAACACCAAGGTAACGTCAAGGTATTCGATAATTGATGATACATTCTGAATGAAATCAGTATTTCGTGTTGAACGTACTTGTCATCTTTTATTGAGCACACTTTTTTTTTTGAACTGCTGATTATTCGGCCAATTTTCGATTTCTTTTTTAGTGAAAAATAATTTTTCCGATATTTTTCCCTAAAAGTATTATTTACAATTTGCCAAAATGTTTATATATTATTTATAACTTTCCAAAATTTAATTTTTTTACAAATTTCACAAATTAAAATTCTATCAACATAATTTGCTCACACAAGAAATTAACAATAGAATTAAAGATTCTTTTCGATATTTTTTACTGAAAGCATTATTTATAATTTTCCAAAGTATATATTATTTAACTTTCCGAAGTTTAATATATGTATATTTCTTTATAAACTGAAATCTATCAAAATATATAATTTATTCACACAAGAAATTAACAGAAAGAGATTTTATGTACGTTTATATTTGAAAAAAAATCTTCATATTTTTAATATGAAGATTTTTTTTAAATATAAATGTACATAAAATAAAACGCATATAACATATAATAGCAAATATTTTTTAAAGTGAAAATTGGTTCAAAATGAAAAAATTTGACGAAAGTGTACTTGACAAGGGTTATTTAATATATCCGATTATGACGTATAATTTATTAAGTGTACTTTCTCTGCAATTAAAATGTATTTATATCATAGCTAAATAAGTCGTTATTTTTGAGATATCGGTGATAACTTTCTCGATATTCATAAGAATTGGAAATTGTTGGCAGCTCGTATATTATAGATAATATCATTATTATTAGTTCCTGCGTTTCTCTTATATAAAACATAGGCGTCTCTGGATAGAACTTGTAATTCAATTTTACATTTCCAGTAAAAGCAATTAAAGCGATTGCGATTCAATTTGTATGTTTAATCAACGACTATTTTTCTTCTCCATGTCGCAAAAAAAAAAAACGAGCCTTTCGATTATGCGTAATTGTCTGATTGGATTGTTCCGTGTTCGACGAGGACACGGTACACAGCTTATTGGTGTTATAACGTATGCTGTCGCCGGCATGCAGTAAAAGTTTTTTCTCTCTTCCCGGTGAGAAAACCGGAAGGAAATCGCATGCGTGTCGCGCAGGAATCGATGGATCGATTATTAATGACTTTAATAGCGCGCGCGGTTCTTTATAGGAAATTTCGCGACAAGCTTGTACGATTTTTTTGTGTCTATTGAATGCTTGGATTAATGATAATTTTTACATTCTTATAATATTTACAATGTAAATTTCCCTTTCATGCGATACGTAAATTTATATATAAGCGAAACGTTGTTTTATCAAGAGAATCATCCTGATGGAAAAGAAATATTATAATATTATAATGTTATAATATTATAATATTATAATATTATAAATATTAAAATAATATTATATATAATATTATATTATATATAATATTATACAATATTATATAATATTTCTCTTAATATATATAATATATAATATTATATATATTAAGAGAAATATTATATAATATATAATATTATATATATTAAGAGAAATATTATATAATATTATATAATATTATATATAATATAATATTATATATAATATTATTTTAATATTTATAATATTATAATATTATAATATTATAACATTATAATATTATAATATTTCTTTTCCATCAGGATGGTTCTCCTGATAAAACAATGTTTCGCTTATATATAAATTTACGTATCGTATGAAAGGGAAATTTACATTGTAAATATTATAAGAATGTAAAAATTATCATTAATCGAAGCATTCAATAGACACAAAAAAATCGTATATTACACTGAGGAAAAAATTATCTTGAAATAAAAAAATTTTAGTTAACTCAAGAAAGCTATTTATTCGGTGGGTACTAACGTATTTATTTGTATTCAAAACGTCTGTTTGCTTAAGTTAAGTATTTATTTACATATGTTTAAAAAAATATAATTTTTAATTAAATATATTTATTTTAATTTTACGAAATATTTATTAAAATGGATTTTTTATTCCCAAAAATTTTAAATTTTTTAATTTTAAAAAATAATTATTTAATTTAATAAATTATAGTATATATTTTACGAAAATAGTTAAATATAAAAAATATATAAATGAAAATAATGTACTTAATATAACATGCATATTTATTTAAAATTAAATGCTTTTGCTTAAATGAAATAAACAATTCCTTGCATTTAAAGCAAAAGTTTCAAAAGAAACAAATTTATTTGATTTAAAAAAAATTTTTCCCTCAGTGTATAATATTATAATATTATAATGTTAAGGCAACAAAAACAAAATTAAATCTATTTCGGTAAAAAATAGCTTCCTTTGCTATACATTACATTTTATGAAAATCAAACAATGATAAAATAAAAAAGCAAGTGTAATCGGAGAAAAAAATTATTTCTCTCATCCTTTTACCTCTTCATCGTCTTTCAATTTCTCTTATAGCTGGATTCATATCACCGTTCAAAGATCAAGAAACCAGACGTATACATCACACGCATCTAAATTTCTCATTCTCTATGCGACATGGTTGTTTACAGGAAGGATCTTTTCCTCTAAGACACGAGGAGAGGGAAGAGGAGGGAACAATAATTTCTCTGGAAGAATCTCGGCGGTGGAATTCGAAAATCGCTTATTAAGTCAGTCGGCCAGCACCGACACGAATACTTGAGGAGACGGGGCCTTCTCGACCCGGAGAGAGAAAGAGAGAGGAAGGGAGGACAGCGTCCTCGGCGATCGCGGCATCCCTCACTGTGCTGGCGAATGTAGGTCCTCACGGGTCGGCACCTATAACGCGAATCTCCTACCTCGCGCCTTCGACTGCAGCCACTTCGAAAACAGTACTTCTCCCTCTCCTTTTAAACCCCACCAATCTTCGGAGTTCATTGAGAGCACGATAACAGGTGTCCCGCATACCGGGCAATAAGAGTAGCCGTAAGAATAATGTCCTAGTGTCGTGTGTTTTTTCAGTAGGACAGTCATGAATATGTCATGAATATGTAAATTTTATTTGCGAAGCGAAGATTCATCGCGCATTCCAGTGTCCGGAGGATTTTCTAAGAATACAAATATTGAGATACGCCTATTGATAATACATATAATATAGATGCCCAGAGTGGCTGTTGAGAATATAATGAATAAATACAATAGAGAGAGAGATTCAATAATATACTCTTTTTTATATATTTTTGTACTCTCTAAAAGTGAATCAGTAAAAATATCACTAATTTAAACAGTAAAATAAGATTTCACTGAGAATCAGTGAGTATTTTACTGATCTTCAGTGGAAATCTTATATCTCACTGATTATGGTCAGTTAAAATAAAATTCACTGTAAAATCAGTAAATTTTACTGTAAAACCCGTAATCGCTAGTTCGTTCATTTATCGCTATAATCGCTATCTCTCTCGTATTTAATTTTAGTTATAAGAATTATATAAAGTTTGCAAAGAGCGACATTTAAAATTAGAAGTATTACTTCGATTTAATTTCTAATACAAGCTCAATAGAGAGGCTTCAGATATTAAATCATTCTTTATAAGTCGGACAAATAAATGTCTGGCGACTTAATAAAAATTATTTGTTCGTTATCTATTTAAAATAACAAGTTCAATATGTAAGTAATATAAATAAAATAAAATTTTTAATATAATAAATATTTAGTAAATATAAATAAAATTTTTAATTTTATATGAAACAGATAGAGAGATGAATTATAAACATGAATTTAAACATTATTGGCAATAACGAAAGAAATATTACTGATATTGAGAAATATTACTGACTGAAATAGTCAAAATTATTAATTGATTCTTTCAATAAAATATCACTGATTTACAGTGCTGTACTTATAACTGCTGTAATCAGTGACTATTTATCGTTTTTCAGGTAATAAATACACTGATTCACTTTTAGAGAGTAAATTTTTGTCATTTGATCGAGTATATTCATGAGAAGAAGAGTGCTATTAGACTCTTCGCGCTGGTTTGATCTCGTCTGTCAACCTAAAGTTTTTCGAAGTGCGTGCTACATTTGCTCAATGCAGTTGCGACAGTTAACGGATACACCGGTCGATCAGTAGCACGACCATACAAGGCCAAGAGGAGAAATATACCGGACCTACCTTGACCTATCAGCGAATTTAATATTTCTTGTAATTTATAAAATGCATACTGGACGTTTCTGTATCATATGCTTGACAATATTGCTTTTACAATATTGTCATACAAACTATCATTACAGCGTAAGGTGAATTAAAAGAGTTAAAAGATGGGTCCGCAAAGTTCTGCCACAAATGGATGACACCAACCAGACTCGGGCTGGCCAAAGAGTCGATCGAGGAAGCTCTTCGATGCATGTCCCGGTGCCGTGGCCGACCGAGAGAGTCCAGAAGACGACGACGAAGAAGAAGAAGCGGGGAAAAGGAGTCGAAAGGGTAGGGAGAGAATGGCGAAGAGGGGTCCTATCCGCTTCGCCTCTGGCTTCTCTCTCTTGATACACCTTTCTCCGGTTCCCCAACACCCGGCGGCGGGCCTTGGTTCCCCTTCAGTCCTCACCGGGACACAGACAAAGTTACGCACCCGGAGAAAGGTCAATCGGTCGGCCGCTCCGTCGTGCGGAGCTCTCGTAAACTTTTTCTCATCCGATAACCAGGTGTTAATTTTCATCTTATTGTTTAACGATCGATCAATCATACGGAGTTGTCAGCCGCGATCGGCCACGTTTCTCTTCTTAATTTTTTGTTTATTCACTTTTCCCGATTTTGGATATTCCTTTCGGGGATCGTCCTACTGTCGAAGACTGCGAAAGGTGATCGCGAGGAGCTCGCTGGAGCCTTTGCTTTTGGTACCCATGTAACGGACAAGTTAGCATCGATACTCGCGGGTTTTCACGTGAGAGTGCGCGTATTTTTTCCCTAACTTTGAACTAGTTTAAAGTGCTGCCGCTTCGAGGGTCTCCGAACAGATGGGCGACGACATGTGGAGGCTTTGGTTTACGAAATTGCTTCTGCTAGTGACGCTTTTGCTGACTATTGCGGTTCAGACACGATCCGAGGGTGAGTTTCGATCAAATAGGATACGGCTATACAGGGTGTCCCATTTTAATGTCCCATCCCAAATAACTTTCTTATTTTTAATTTTAGAAAAAGATGTTTCAGACAAAAGTTGTATGGTTTTAAGGGGGACATAAGGTGGTGTTATTAGTTTGACTTTGAAGAGTCACATGAAGGTTACGTGAAGGTCATTTTGAATTTCTTAAATGGAACACCCTATATATTTTTGCATATTCTTGTAGATTATCTCGAGAGCTTTTCAAAACACTATAAATAAACATTTTTTCATCAAGTAATTTTTGAGTTATGAGGCTTGAAATCATTTCTTAATTTTACATAAACCATAAAATAGCTTGTAAAATATTCATTTTTCGATTATCTTACCTTAATACTTTTATGTACGAAATAATGAGAGAAATCAATTGGTGTAAAGAAAACATACAGTTGTTTTTAAGAAAAAATATGTAATTTGCAATTAATAATTCCATATTATATAACCCTGTATATTTAGACAAAAAAGAGCGGTACAAAATAAAGTGACTTTTATAAAACGTTCACTAAAACACGTCACGGGTAAACGACCGTTTTATTAAAGCAACAAATAATTACTCATCGTTAAATAACGTTGCATCGCGTGTTTTATTGGGAGATTCATCCCGATTCAACGTCGGCCTTAATTTATTCATTACACCCTTTGACGTATAACTAATCATCAACGACAGCTAGACAGTGAATCTACTCTACTAGTAGTAACACGGAAACGTCGCGCGTGCACGTGATAATTTCTTTTGTAACACCTGCTCTTCCGCGTTCACCTCGAGATAATGCGGCGTTTTCCATTAACAGGACATCTACCCGTATACCACTTGTGTAACGCTAGGCTCGGCAGAAACGAGCCGACGCGTAACCAGTTCTCTTTCTGTGCAATTAAAAATGTGCACGAAGTAACGAATGCAAAATTAAAAAGCCGATCTTCAGCGTTGAATGAATAAATGAAACGTGCGAAATAAAATTTGCCACTTATTTATAAAGATGTATGCACGTAGGCAGAAAGATTTGAGAGAGGGAAAAGTGATGATCGTGTGCGTATGAGAGATCTCTTTGCACTATTATAAAATATCTCTCATGATGTACAATAAAAGTACAAACTTAACAGCCCGAATGATTTATCGTGGATGTTATCAATAATACTTTTAATTAATCATAAGAGATTGCCGGTTCTTGCACAAATTTACGGAAACACATTGGAAGCATTACTAAGCTTTATGTGTTATAAACCGCATAACGGTTTGCGCGGGTTATGGTGCTCAGTCGTGTGTACCTTATACAAGTATTCGCACTTGTTCGATCTGGTATCAGCGATCTAGGCGAGATCTATCTACGTTTCTCCGTCTGTGTCACCAAAAAACGCCGTTACTCCGTAACATTTTGCAATCTGTCCTCTTTCGATTGTCACCTGACGGCATAAATCGCGTTCTCTTTTTCCAAATATAGCGCCAGCAAGCTTATAAAAAATTCCTCTCATTAATGACATATTATCTTATATCTGAAATGACATCATTAATGTGGTCGAAAATGGTCAGTCCTATATTCACTTATGATCATATACAGGGTGTCCCAAAAGTCCCGGACCGGTCGAATATTTCATAAACTATGCACTTTAGAAAGAAATGTTTCAGACAAAAGTTGTATAGCTTGAAGGGGGCCAGATAGTGGCAATGATTTGACATGGAAGAGTCATTTAAAAGTCACGCGAAGATCACCGTCAATTTCTTAAATGGAACTCTCTATTTTTTATTAAATATTCTAATAGCTTACATCGAGAGCTTTCCAAAACACTATAATTAAGTTAGTTTCCATTAAGTACTTTCCGAATTATGAGGCTTGAAATCATTTCTTAATTTTACATAAACCGTAAAATATCTTGTAAAATATTTATTTTTCGATTATCTTACCTTAATACTTTTATGTACAAAATAATGAGAGGGATCAATTGGTGTAAAGAAAACACATAGTTGTTTTTTTAAAAAAAAATGTAATTGTTAATTGCAAATTACATATTTTTTTTCTTAAAAATAACTATGTGTTTTCTTTACACCAATTGATTCCTCTCATTATTTTGTACATAAAATTATTAAGATAAGATAATCGAAAAATAAATGGTTTACTAGATATTTTATGGTTTATGTAAAATTAAGAAATTATTTCAAACTTCATAACTCAAAAATTCCTCAATGAAGAAATACTTTATTATAGTGTTTTGGAAAGCTCTCAAGATAAGTTATACGAATATGTAATAAAAAATTGGAGGTTTCATTTAAGAAATTGAAGATAACCTTTACGTCATCTTCAAATGACTCTCCAAGGTCAAATCATTGCCACTATCTGATGACCTCCTTGAAGCCATACAACTTTTGTCTAAAACATTTCTTTCTAAAGTGCATAGTTCATGAAATATTCGTCCGGTCCGGGACTTTTGGGACACCCTGTATATAAATCGCGTATATTACATAAACTGTAAAATATAAAACTGTAAAATATAATAAAAAAATATAAACTGTAAAATATAATAAAAAAATATAAGATTAAATAAAAAAGTAGATATAAGATTTAATTTAGCGATATTAAGAAACAAATCTTGTTTTTAAATTCTACTCCGATTCTGTAAATTTTTTGAAATGCTGCTTCGATCGAATGGACACAAGCATCTTTGAATGAAATCAGCTTTAAAGTGTATTTTTGTCGATGATGCGCGCGAATGTTGCAGACGGGTTCGCGAATTTTGGTCCACAGGATTAACCGGGGACACAAACGAGCCCAGGACACTCGAGATTGAGATCGAACGAACGGGGTGCGTTATCCTAAGTATTTTTATCGGCGGTGGTTGGCCTTGCAGATATTAGTTCTGCGAACGACTCTCACATTCACTCCTGTGAAATAGGAGAGATCGAGAGACGTCGTTACCAAGGATCTCTTCTAACGAGTCTCTCAAGCCTAATCGCGAGAATCGTTCGCGGTGCTCTTGAATACGGAACGTGATGCCGCGTAAATAAATCCACATTACGAACTTTAAGACTTTAAGACTTTGCTTAGTAGGTAGAAAAGATTGCCAATTTTCTCGTCGAAACCGCAAATAAATTTTACCAACATTTCAATTAATGAGATCAATTTTAGCAGTGGCCTTCCTTGAGAGTACTGTTAAAACTTACTATTTCTATTTTTTCCTTACTATTTCTATTTTTGCATTATTTTATTTATGACATTCAAAGGATTACAATTTTTTCTTGACGTATTTTTCGCATCAGGGAATTTTCTCGCGATAATTGATGCCTTTTATGAGGAAATTTCTCGCAGGGAAATGTGACATGAGAGTTTTCCAGCAAACAGATAGTAATAAGATTTATGACGTAATATGGGCAGCGAAAAGAACGAACGCTCATTTATAAATAATTTTCTATCGACCAAATCACTTGAGAGGCGTTCAACGAAATATACGGTAAATTTTATGACTAAGACGCAAATCATCAATTACTGTCGAATGAATAAATTTTTTGCTTGATTCTCCCTTGCAATCTCTGAAATTTTACATTGTTATAATTTTACTTTTATTTAATACACAAGATATACATAAAAGATATTTTACTATATTATAAAAATTTCCAATATATTGAAAATTTTTATAATATAGTAAAATATCTTTTACTTTTGATTTTACTTTTATTTAATACATAAGAAGATATACATAAATGAGATTTTACTAAATTATAAAAATTTCCAATATATTGAAAATTTTTATAATATAGTAAAATATCTTTTACTTTTGGTTTTACTTTTATTTAATACATAAGAACATATACATAAGAGATATTTTACTATATTATAAAAATTTCCAATACATTGCAAATTTTTATATTATAGTAAAATATCTTTTACTTTTGATTTTACTTTTATTTAATACATAAGAAGATATACATAAAAGATATTTTAATATATTATAAAAATTTCCAATACATTGAAAATTTTTATAATATAGTGAAATATCTTTTATTTTGATTTTACTTTTATTTAATACATAAGAAGATATACATAAAAGATATTTTACTATATTATACAAATTTCCAATATATTAAAAATTTTTATAATATAGTAAAATATCTTTTACCTTTGAAAATGAGTCGCATTTAAAATATCACCGCTCTAATTGTAAGTTTCACGTGAAGGGAAAGTGCACGACAAAATGATAATGAAGTATCTCATTGGAAAGTTGTCACGAGCGCTAAGAGCTGTTCTGAATTTTGCTACCTTTTTCATCAGCTTTGAAAAAACTGAACACAATCATCGAATAAAAGATTGAACTTCATTTCTGTTAAAAATAGATCTAAATTATAAATTTCATTTCATGTTTTTAGAACTTCTTTCATCTGACCATGAGTACTTTTTTATCTTATTGAAAAGTAAACTTGATCTGTTACAATCTTGGAGTTCAGTAAATTCCAGAGCATGATATTACCACAGAACATTTTGTCTAAACTTTTCTAACATACCATTTAGCCTTCTGAAAGACTTGCCGTCGTGTGTCGAACTTTCTCCGTTCGATAGAAAAACTGATGACGTTCTCACTGCGTGCTTTCCAGCATTCAGAATCATTTTGCGCAATCATTGCCATGTAAGGGATGAATTCCTTCTACATCGTTTTATTTACAAGCATGCTGTAATCATGCTGTTTTTAGAGATCGATAATTATACAGTTTCTCATTAAACAGATTTATATTGCAAATTTTTTAATTATTTTTTTAATTGACTTTTTCTAAAACAAAAACAGAAGATCATCATTTGTTGCAGCCTTTCTAATTTTCAATATAATCTTCAAGTATGATGAAGGTTTAATTAGAATCCTATAAAAAAAGTATCGAAGAATATAATTTTATCATCTATTTATATTCCTTAGTCTTTAAAAAGTTATCAGCAGTATTTGATACATACTAGACACTTTTACTCAAGAAATCCACCAGAGGATCCACGATTCAAAGCAAAGGTGAAGGACACTCTGTAATCACACTCTTACGCGCGTTCAATATCGCAATGACAGACGTATTCTTGCGTATTCATCTTTAATACGCAATTAGATAATTGGTTTAATCATGAAATTACGCTTTCTGCTTCCACGCAATATTGTGAGATAACTATCCGAGGGAAGCTTCTGATGAATAAAATAGTATACTTTCCATCAAAAAGTCTATAAAGGCAGAATGACAGTTCATTACTTGTATTTTACTTGTCAAATTTCTTGCCGACATCACGCTTGTCAAAATAAGAGTAAAATAATTAATCACATCGCGATTATTTTACGAGATTAGCAGGCGGTTTAGTTCGCCGCAAAGAAAAATGGCGGCGCGAGCGCGCCTTTACGCGATTCCGCGTGATGTAAAAGATGTAATCGGTTTATTCTTCGGTCGTTACAATTTCAAATCGTGCAAACTAGCAGCAATAAGAGAGGCGCGGAAGCTCGTAACTGTACGAGCACCGCCAGTCAACGTAACGATCGCGCATTCATTTTTCGTGGCTCGTGCGCCGCTTTATCAGGAAGTACGAATCTCCGCGCCGGAAGTCGCGCGAGATGCCGATGCCTCAACGAGGAGAAATGTGCCAAGGTGGGCCTCGATTCACGAAAGTGGACGATCCACGTGTGCGGGCATGATTGTCCGCAGCCGTCCGAGAGCTCCGGGCGATGAAAGTTTGCATTCCCTTGAGAGGAGAGGATCGAGACTTCGGCTCCGGGACCTAATTTCACGAGCTCATCCGTGAGAAAAACCCGTGGCGTATCTTTCTTCTTTCCCTCGAGGGGATATTTTCGAGGCTCGGTAAAACTCTTCCCTTTTAGAAGCAAAATGATCGGCGTAATTATTCGCGATTCAATTAATCGCGATTGAATTCATTAAATCTAGCTTGATTCCTCTTATACAACACAGAACATTGTTGTAACATTGCAGCAATATTGCGGCAATATTACAATGTTGCTGTAATATTGCTGCTATCTTGCAATAATGTTGCGGCAATATTGCAATGTTGCTGGAATATTGCTGCAATGTTACAATAATGTTGCAATATTACAATGTTGCTGGAATATTGCTGCAATGCTACAACAATATTGCTGCAATATTGCTGCAATGTTACAACAATGTTGCAATATTACAATGTTGCTGCAATGTTACAATAATGTTGCAATATTACAATGTTGTTGCAATATTGCTGCAATCTTATAACAATGTTGCGACAATATTACAATGTAGCTGCAATATTATAATGTTGCTAAAATATTGTTGCAATGTTACAACAATGTTGCAATATTGCGGCAATATTACAATGTTGCTAAAATATTGTTGCAATGTTACAACAATGTTGCAATATTGCGACAATATTACAATGTTGCTGTAATAGTGCTGCAATGTTACAACAATGTTCTGTGTTGAATGGGCTAATTAATATAACATACATGTATACGTTTGTATTTAAAAATTTCTCCCTCTTCCCTTCTTTCCAGCTCTGTCGGAAATATACACGCAAATTATAAATCACGTATAATCAGATATAATCGCTGGGCGATAATCCGAGCGCTGCGAAGAAGAAGTGTATATTTACGTCATAAATTTAGATCGCGTGTGGACTCTATCACGAAATGGCATCCGTACTCGAGAGTAGAGTATGTCCCATTGCTACGGAATGCTTTAATGATAAATCGGTCTTAACGGATCGCGAATACGTGCCTGGTGTTCGAGCTCAGGATATCGACGTAGGCGAATGATCTAGTACCTAGGTATCGTTCGATCAGCGTTTGCATTGGTTTCATTTGCTCCGACCTACATTTTTGCATAATCTTATGTAACTGTGTTGAGGAACTTCCTAACGGGCTACGTGGATTACGTGACATTACTAACAATTTTGTTTCCTTAGCGCTTTCATACGTCAACGGTACACATCTCTGTGCATCCTCTTTGCATCTTCTTTTATGGATATCAAATTGACATATTATTAGATTACATAACGGGCTTTTTTTATATATATTTTAATTTATTTACTAAAGTGATATTACTTCTTCCAAAATTTTGGATAGACTCAATTGATAGGCATGCGCAAAACTAGTTTTCGAGACCTCGTAAACTACAGATCTTCTTACGTGTTCCGCTTGAAAATATATGCTGCGACCTCGAAAGTGGACGATTCATCAATTTCGTCGCGAATTTTAATTCCTCAACCTTCAAAGTATTTACGACTTTAGATCATCATTACTTTTACACAATCGAACAGATTGCCAATCATCTCTCTTTCTATGTTTGTTTTTAAAAGTTATACGTGAATTCCAGGTAATATAATGCTTACAGTTTTATTGCTCGAGCGTACGTACAAGTATCTAAATTAATAAATCTTTCCGGTAATAAACAGAATAGCTTCTCTCAATTCAAGCATGGCATAACGCATTACAGGTCGCACATGTGAACGTTACATGAGCGAGGCGAAAATTGTAAATGAAGCACAACGAGGAGATTTTCCGTTAGTCGAGGCAGCGGATTGGCAAAGTGCGTTCGAATCGACGGCAATTTCTATATCTACCGGCTCCAACCAAGGTCTTCTGGTTTCCGAGAAAAGAGAGCCCCCTTCTCCCCCTATCGTCATACAATAATGCGCGTGAATTCAGAATGAGTTTTGCAGTGTTATCGGATTGGAGCCAGTTTTCTGAAGTTCCAATCTCGTTCTTGAGAAACGACACTCTTGCCATTCGTGGGAGTCCCAAGGGCTCCATGATTTTCCACTCCCTCGCACCGATAGAGCCACCATTGAACGACCCTAAATCGTAAAAATTTCTCCACCAAAGGAAATTGCTTGTCTGAGAAAATAATATACTGACAAAAAAATTTATATCAAACATTCATTTCTGATATTTAATATCCATCTTATAATCATCGTGTTAGGTACATGTCATGATGCGACACGTTAAGAGAGATTTGAAATTATTGATCAGACACATTCCGAAAGAGACACGAAAAGTGTCTCCTTAAGAAATTTTAATTAAGGATGTTTTTATTCTATTTTCAAAATATTGAGAATTTAATGAAAATTGTACAGAATGTCCTTACATATGTTTAGAATCTCCAGTACAATTTTTAAATCGATTCACTAAAGCGTTTACAAGTTATAAGGATTTTATTTTGCATCGAATTAACATGTGTTCTTATGGGAAACGTATAATCATGTCGATTCAAATGACAAAAACACATGGAAATAATATTCAGAATTTGTTGAAAATTTGCAAAAGTTTAGATACAGAAGAAATATTTGGTCAAATAATATTATACAAGTACTAACTGGTTAAAAAGATATTAAATATAATTCAATGAAGTTAACCATGTATCTGTCACAAGGCAAAATTCTCTGCTAAAAGTTAATCATTTCGATTAATAAAATTCAAAATATTTCAATAAAAACGCAATAAATATTAAAAAATATTATACATTTCTGCACTGTAGTTAAGATCAAATTGTAATATTCCACAGAATTTCTCATATTCAAAATAGACCAAAAGTGAATATATTCGTCAATATTGATTTCCAACTATTTTTTGCTGGGATTGTACATACAAAACATCCTTAATAATATTAATAATAAAAGTACTCTTTGTATTTGTAGTTTATAAAATATAAATATAAATAAATGTATTTAAGAATGTTTTGTACCTATTTTCAAAATATTGAGAATTTAATGAAAATTATACAGAATGTCCTTACATATGTTTAGAATCTTCAGTACAATTTTTCAATCGATTCATTAAAGCGTTCACAAGTTATAAGGATTTTAATTTGCACCGAATTAACATGTGTTCTTATGAAAAACGTATAACCACGTCGATTCAAATGACAAAAGCACATGGAAATAATATTCAGAATTTGTTTAAAATTTGCAAAAGTTTAAATATAAAGATTAAATATAAAGTTTAAATATAAAGTTTAAATAACAGAGGAAATATTTGGTCAAATAATATTATACAATTACTAACTGGTTAAAAAGATATTAAATATAATTCAATGAAGTTAGCCATGTATCTGTCACACAAAATTCTCTGCCAAAAGTTAATCATTTCGATTAACAAAATTCGGAATATTTCAGTAAAAACGCAATAAATATTAAAAAATACATTTCTGCACTATTAAGATCAAATTTTAATATTCCACACAATTTATTACTCAAAATACACCAAAAGTGGATATTCGTCAATATTGATTTTGCTGGGATTGTACATACAAAACCTCCTTAAACTCGTACGTCAAGTTGGAAAGCTCAAACATTTCTTCAGGAGAGTTGCATTCTTCAAAGTTTCCGATCAATCGCGATCCAGCATCTGCCATTATCCTCGCGATCGCATATGCGTAATACCGTTGCTCGAGGCGTTATTGTAGCAATCGTCCTCTGGGCGACGTGATCGAGACAACGAGTCTGGGCGTCCTTCGACGGGATAACGTTGTCGTTTACCGTTGCAACGTACCGTGATTTTCACCTCCGCTCATCAGTCTTTCATTAACATACGTATACAATTTGGCTTCTGATTATGTCGCGCTTCTTTTCTCCTGACGTGGCGTAATCAACGTAGCGAAGCGCCGATCATCATCGTGGAATTACTTTCTGATGCGCGATGCCGGATACAGAAGCTTTTCCGCCTTCCTGGAATGAACGTCGGCAACGAGGACGTTTCCATTATTATTTTCGAAGAAACATGTCCCGCGACAAGTCGCCTATTCACTATCTTCGCCATAGCGAAGAACTTAATGATATATACGCCTTGACAAAGATCTGAAGTGAATCTTTCCGCTCTGTGTATCGTTGATTAAAATCCGTGGTTATTAACATCGCTCGTTGCAGGAACTCATGTACTGGCTAATGGCATTTTTACATAATGCGAAAGTAAGGCGGTAATAAATACCCTCGCTATTTCGAGTAGCTTCGTAAGGCAACTTTGTAATTGTAATTCATGTCCTTCCATTCGTCGATTACCGGCTGCAGAGATGCGGATGGAAATAATTTCACTGTTTTGCATTAATCACACAGACGCTTACGGAACGCTCCTCCGGGTAATGTTAACGGTATGGATCCCCTCGTGCCCGTGTTCCGTATGTTTTTGAAAATCCTTCTCGCCGTAATTTATTCTTCCGCTTAACGATGCAACGCAGATAAGCATCAACCTTCGCGGCCATTATAATTAAAGGCATAGAAAAGAAAAAAGGGAAAATGCGAGGAGGGAAAGAGAGAGGAAGACGAGCCAGGGTCTCTCGCAGCTGTAAAAAGGTAAAAGTGTGCAATCTGAACGGAATGCGGAATAGCAAAACAAAGTCGAACTCTCCGCAAGATTTAACTCGTGCCACGGATCGGTAACAGGCACGATCGTGCGCACATTTCGCATCCGGTTGGGAACGTACAGCCGTCGCGGCGACGTTACAAATTATTTGCCGCATCCTGCTGAGTTTATTAACTTCTTGTAGCCGTCGGCTTATTAATTTCTATCGAAATTAAATCGCGGGAGTCGCGAATGAAGCGTGTCATCGGATAAATAATAAAGCGATTACAAGAACAGGTAGCGCGACGAACTTCATCGCTTCGTTTAAACTCTACGAGGGTGAATCTCCTTATTTTTAATTTATCGCGACAGCTTTCGCACAATATTTTAATCTTGAGAGGGCCGGAAAGCCACTTAAGGGGCTCAACAAATTTTTTTCCAGTTTTTGTTTGAAAATATGTATTTTTAACGTCTCTGATGACGAATCCGTTATTATATTTTCGTAATTCAAAATGGCGGATCAAAGATGGCTGCCGCTGAAAATGAAAAACCACGATAATATTGGTGAAAAAATTCACTCGTGAGTTTTGGGGGTCGCTGATTACGAATCTGCCATCAACTTTTTCATAAAGCTTGACAATATTGATAAAAAAAAATTTTCTTGACAATATTGATAAAATAGGTTTTTAGCGTAACTGTTTCCCAAATTTGTCCTGTTTTTTTCATTTTTGTAGAACCGTCTTGATCTGTCATTTTGAAATATCAAAATATGATAAAGGGTTCGTAATCAACAATTTGAAAAACTCTGAGTACATATTTTTAGCAACATTATATGCATTTTTTGTTTTGCAGCCGTCATCTTGAATCCGCCATTTTAAATCTTGAAAATCTGATTAACCCTAAAACTTACTAAGATACATTTTCTGATATTTTAGTGAATTCTAAGAGGGATAAAACACTTTTTCCAAAATCGGAAAAATTTAACATTCGCATTACCCTTGCGGGCCCGGAAAGCCACTATAGTGGCTCGACCTTGATCGATACTTTACCCATGATCAATCCAGGATATAAGATAACTTTTTTATACATTTTGTGAGGGGGAGGGATCGAGTATCTCAAATCTCTCTAAAGGTTAACGCATATCCTCGCACGTGTTCCCCGCAGATATATTTACGGACAAGCTACGAACGTTGTACAATGTCGAGAGAACGTCCCCCGGAGTGGCACGTGCCTCTGCGAGCGAGAAATAACTGTAATATCACTGCACCCGTTCACGTGCAGACGGCTAATTAAAACGTACGCACATACATGTCCGAGTGCACGGCGCGCAAGACCAATTAATGCCGGTTCCTCGACCTGCGTTCTGATGACATAACTGTTCGTCCATCTCGACACATCGAGGAGACCATTACTGGTGGTGAGCGAATTAGGACGTTAAATGATGCGGATAATTGCAAACTTTTCATTCGAGGTTAATTTCAACATCTCCCTCTCTCCCTTTCTCCCTCTCGGTCGCGTTTGCACCGTTTTTTACCATTAGTTCCAATCAAGTTTTTTTTTTGCGCTCATTAGTTCCCTCGCGATAAAACGCTTGAATGTGCTTGTCATCCACATAGCGCACACTTACTCTCTAAAAGTGAATCAGTGTATTATGACTAAAAAACAGTAAATAATCACTGATTACAGCAGTTATAAATACAGCACTGTAAATCAGTGATATTTTATTGAAAGAATCAGTTAATAATTTTAACTGTAAACTCAACTCAATCAGTAATATTTCTCAATATCAGTAATATTTTTTTTGTTATTGTCAATAATATTAAACTATAATTCATCTCTCTATCTATTTCATGTAAAATTAAAAATTTTATTTATATTTACAAAATATTTATTATATTAAAAATTTTATTTTATTTATATTACATACATATTGAACTTATTTTATTTTAAATAGATAATGAACAAATAATTTTTATTAAGTCGCCAGACATTTATTTGTCCGACTTATAAAGATTGATTTAATATCTGAAGCCTCTCTATTGAGCTTGTATCAGAAATTAAATCGAAGTAATACTTCTAATTTTAAATGTCGCTCTTTGCAAACTTTATATAATTCTTATAACTAAAATTAAAAAAGAGAGAGATAGCGATTGTAGCGGTAAATGAACGAACTAGCGATTACTGGTTTTACAGTAAAATTTACTGATTTTACAGTGAATTTTATTTTAACTGACCATAATCAGTGAGATATAAGATAAAATAACAAAAAAATAAGCGTTTCCACTGAAGATCAGTAAAATATTTACTGATTCTCAGTGAAATCTTATTTTACTGTTTAAATTAGTGATATTTTCACTGATTCACTTTTAGAGAGTACTTTTGTAGCAGTCGAGAAAGATTAAATAAAAGCTACTGAAGCTATCTAAAAAAAATTCAATATATTGATGCTGAAATTCTTATACAACTTACGTTAGCGCAGTAAGGTTGAGTGAAAATTTACATTAGTCGCATTATTTCACACACATACAAACATATACCTGCCGCACCTGCCGGTGATTAGCAATTATTACGCTGCTAGAATGTTAGAGGGAAGGCTGATTCATCAACACAGGATGCAGAAAAATCCTGAGCAGGCGACACTCAAGCATAAGATTCCACAAATCTACCCTTGCGTAACCACATTCTCGAATTCTTGATAATTTAGAATAGCTTATACCGAGCACGAATCGTGTCATTCTATGATACCGGCAGGATGTTCGAATAATAGCGAAAACACGCGGGCGTGTCCAGGTATGTTACCCGGTATCTCACCTGCCCACACGTGCGCATTCTGCTTCTGCCTGCTTTCCTGCTTGGGAGCGCATCGCGCGATATACAAGGAACGTGCGCGCCGGTGATGTAAATCGTTGCATTGTCCATTATAACTATCTCTGCGCAGGCGAATAACTTTTACTAACGACGGGATTAATAAAATTGAGATGTCAAGATTAGTCTTGACATCGTCTTCTTGATAATTAAAAATCTTGTCTTGAATTTCTTGAAAAATTATTAGTCTTATCAAGATTATTGATTTTTTAAAAAAAGCTAAAATATATGTGCGCTGAGAAAAATCGTTTGATTGTATCAACAAGACGTATATGATTGAAGGCATTTTGGTTAAATCAAACAAGAATTTCTAGTTATCATGATAAAACTCGATTTTTTATAACTAGAACGTTTAATAGATTTTAATTAATTAAATTAATAAAATTAATTTAATTAATTTTATAAGGATTTGGTTAGTATTTTCTAATTGAATTTATAAAATTTCTTGTTACATTAATTTCTTTGCTTGTCGCTAGGCTACTCTTAACTTAACTCGTATTCAATATTTGCCATGAAATGTATATAAAGAACTAGTATTAACATTAAATCCAAACTATATTTTTTTTCTCTTACGAGCAATAGTGCCAGAAAGAGGACGCTAGCACTCTGATTGTATGTGTTTGAGTTGCATCCTCTTCTTGCATCACTGTTTATCATTTAAAATAATTTATTCAATAATCTGGATTGAATTTATCTAATAATCTTGTTAGAATTCAGAATATTAAACAGACTTTTGAGATTAGATGGAAAATATTTTAGACAACTTGGTGCTGGGGAGTTTAGTATTATTAACCAGAAAATTTGATAAATTTAACAGGAAGAAATTAATCAGATTCATCTGGTAATTCCTACAAGAATTCTGGTTCGTCCATTTTCCAACAGACATACTGGTTGAATCTACCAGAATTCTAATTAATGCAACCAGATTTTTTTCTCAGTGCGAGTAATTAAATAATATTTAATTCTTGCATCACTGTTTATCAGTTTAATTTCTAACAAACTAAATTTAAAATAATTTATTCAATAATCTGAATTGAATTTATCTAATAATCTTGTTAGAATTCAGAATATTAAACAGACTTTTGAGATTAGATGGAAAAAATTTTAGACAACTTGGTGCTGGGGAGTTTAGTATTATTAACCAGAAAATTTGATAAATTTAACAGGAAGAAATTAATCAGATTCATCTGGTAATTCCTACAAGAATTCTGGTTCGTCCATTTTCCAACAGACATACTGGTTGAATTTACCAGAATTCTAATTAATGCAATTAAATTTTTTCTCAGTGTGTATATTTGTAAATTAAATGATAGAAAAAATGAACTATATTATACGAACTTAAGCAAATTTATTTAATAAATAAAAATGTTTATATATTAACAATTTTAAAAACAATTAATACAATAAACAAAATAAACAATAAAAGATTTTACATAAAACTATAGCACATGTACAAAGTTCTTTGGGTGCGTGCGCTTGCATTTAGCCATCTGTATTCTATATATAATTACCTTTTCATACCAATAACGAATATTTAATAATATATAATGTTTTTTGGGAAGTAAACAGAATGACACATAACTAATAATTATCTGAAATAATTATATATTATAAAGATTATGTTAAATATTATTTTAATTGTTCAGTATTAAATAAAAATTGTTAATAAAATCGAGACAAGACAAAATACAAGACGAAATTTTTGCAAAGATTCATTCAAACCAAGATTTATAAATTTTTGAAAATTTTCAATACCAACACAATATTTTTATAAACATTATCTTATCTTAAATCTTGTACAACTCATATATTATTTTCTTTTCTTATTATGCACTAGTAAATTGTCAAAATCGTTGCGCAATAAATACTGAATTACATCGATTTTTCGAATTAGACAGACGAGAATTTACATACTTGCGACCAACGTTGGTGGTGCAACCGCACTCCCAAGTCGTGTAAAAGCGGATGACCTCGCGGAGTCATGGACCGCGTTACTTCCGTCGTTTGTTCGTTTCTGTCTCAGGAATTTTTGCGCCGGCAGGTATGATATTGTTTCTCAAAATCTTTCCTTCCAGGACTAGACAATCGCGCTATCATCGCGGAACGCGTGTCTGAAGAATGCTATAATAAATGAAACCTAACTCTACTCTTTAAAAGTGAATCAGTGAAAATATCACTAATTTAAACAGTAAAATAAGATTTCACTGAGAATCAGTGAGTATTTTACTGATCTTCAGTGGAAACGTTTATTTTTTGTTATTTTATCTTATATCTCACTGATTATAGTCAGTTAAAATAAAATTCACTGTAAAATCAGTAAATTTTACTGTAAAACCAGTAATCGCTAGTTCGTTCATTTACCGCTACAATCGCTATCTCTCTTGTATTTAATTTTAGTTATAAGAATTATATAAAGTTTGCAAAGAGCGACATTTAAAATTAGAAGTATTACTTCGATTTAATTTCTGATACAAGTTCAATAGAGAGGCTTCAGATATTAAATCGTTCTTTATAAGTCGGACAACTAAATGTCTGGCGACTTAATAAAAATTATTTGTTCGTTATCTATTTAAAATAACAAGTTCAATATGCATGTAATATAAATAAAATAAAATTTTTAATATAATAAATATTTAGTAAATATAAATAAAATTTTTAATTTTATATGAAATAGATAGAGAGATGAATTCTATTTAAATATTATTGACAATAACAAAAGAAATATTACTGATATTGAGAAATATTACTGATTGAAACAGTCAAAATTAATTGATTCTTTCAATAAAATATCACTGATTTACAGTGCTATACTGCTGTAATCAGTGATTATTTACTGTTTTTCAGTGATAATACACTGATTCACTTTTAGAGAGTAGGCGCTTCTATCTTCGAAGCGGTGCGCATCATCGTGAATCGAGGATTTATCAGCATCGACAACTAATCGTTCACGCAATTACAAAAGATAAAGCGGGGCCTTTCAAAAGAGATTTCCGCGTTACGGTTTATATTATAGTGATTACCAATGACATCGGTATTGCTTCTTGTTTTTGCTTTTAAGAGAATGTCTTATTTATATAATCGCAGATAATTATCATTATAGATAATTATCATTACATCATTGTAATAAAAAAGAGCGAGCAATATCTCATGAATTAGATATGCAGACGATTACATCTAAAGCTTGTGTTAAGAATGGACTTGCACTTTCGTTTTGTGCTTAAATATCCTGCTCGAATTGAAAACTGATGATTCACTTCTAAGTCACTTGCAATGTTTCAGTGATTTGTAGTCTTGCAAGTTTTTGGAAAGGTTAAAAAATAGTCTGATTGATAATGTAAACTAGTTGACTGTAAACTTTTTTATTTAGGATAATTAATGATGAGAAAATATTGTCATCTTCAAATTTAAGATTAATCCCTGAAGCAAGACCAGACTTTTCTAAAAATATTCTAGACTTTTTTAAAAATATATCAGTTAAATGTTATTTTTGTTTTCTTTCTATATGTCGTACTTTATGAATACATATTTATCGAAGCTTCCAAAAAAAGAAAAAAGGCTGATGTCATTAAAATAATGTAAAAGACAAACGTAAAATAATGATGAATTAATTTACGTAGAAAATTGAATGCAGAATTATATAAAGCTTAATTTTTTTTCTTATAAAGTTTTAGATGTTATGAAGCTTAATGTTCTTCTGCTTTTCAATTCATTCTAGATAGTTCTATAATTGAATCATTATGCACCTGACGACGAGTTGAAGTGTAATTTGTATTCCGTACGTCGATTGTGTACACACGTATAACGTTTGCTGCACGTGAAAACACGTATCCGTTATAGTAACACAGTGAACCGATCCAGAATCTGGTCCTTGTTCCAGACATGGATTCGATACCGCCAATTCATGCAATGAATTCACGCTAATGACTTACGGTCTCTCAAAAGTAGAACAGCGCGACTTTTCGTACTCTGTCTGATCAATCGATGTCAGTTTTCACTTGTATCACTCATGCGACAAAAAAACGATAATTTCCTCGAAATAATTTTATAAGAGTGATTATTATGCCTCATATTTTTCACTCTGAAGGCCTGTTATTACCCAAAGATTACTATGATTTTAACGTTAGTTAAGACTTAACTGACATTTTAGAGAGACAACTTTGTAAATTACGAGTCTCAGCTACACGGACCGAATTCTAATTTATCGATGTCGTACCGGCTATTACCGATATTTACATTTCTGCGAAAAATCACCATTTTCCTTCGTTTTCTACGAATTCGCGATGTAAGTGTAAATCTACGCGACAGATCTCTCTCCCACCAGATTTATGTAAAAAAGGACATACATTTTATAGATGTGTTTTGCAAAAATATCAATATATATCAATCTATATATCATTTAAAATATGCGTTTAATTTAAAATAAAACACAGAAAAAAACAAACATAATACAAATAATATTTTATGTGTGAAGGAATTAAATTTAAGGTTGTACGATATTGTGGCGATCTTTCAAAATACACTACATCTTTCAAATGTATAATTAAAACATTTATCACTTAAAATTGAAAATGGACAAAAAAAAAACATAAAAATATTATTTCGTATAACAAAAAAAAAATTTAATTTAATTAACTTTTTTGACAAATTTAAACTGCTGCAAATATAAAAATATAATTACAGTATTGTAAATCGATTCAAGTATATGATGAATATATTTCGTCGATTGAAAATTATTTCGAAGAAAAAGATTCTAGTTACCAAAAAAAAAAAAATAGAAAACAATTCATTAATCCAAAGAAAGAAAACTTGTTACAGCAAATGAAGATGAAAATTAAAACAGCAATCAAGATCCACTATGGCGTCTTCTAATCATCGAAATAGATATCTATCAATCTTGACACCTTAATATATGATGCGTGTATTATTTCGCGAAAAAGATATTCATTTTCATCCAGCGCAAAACTCGTGGGAAATGTCGATTGCATCGATTAAAATTTTCTTTTAATTCTATAAATAAGACGCAAAAAAATAACTGTTTTATTAGCTTTGCACACATATATTTTATGGATAAACGTTTTTATTGTGATTGCACATGATAGAGGATCCTGTGAGGTATTGTTACTTTAGAATAATGAAACACAGTTATACAATAAACTAAATAATATATTCTGTTTTACTCTTGTAATACAAAGGCTCGTATCAACGACGATGACTCATTCCTTTTTTCCGGCGCGCTCTCTGCTCACAGAAAAACTCTCTAGATCTTTAGCTCCTAGCCACGAACCGGTCATCTACAGTATCTCCATATCGCTAGTAATAAAAACAACTCCACAGATTCTTACATACGTTAAATTTGGGTATATAGAGTTCTGATTTATAAGATTTTTATGTATATATTTTAATAATTAAACTTAATGTTTACATAATATTTTCCCCTCATAATGTTGAACGTATAATATGCATAACAATTTTCTTCGATTTTTCCCACTGCATCATCTTGTTACACTCTTGCAATATCCACGTTATTTTTAAACGGCTGTTTGCATTTGATCGGGATGAATCTTATATGAACCGGATGAGCAGGATGCATTACTAAATCAAGCAATAATCGAATATTTTTTAAATACTCAACAGGTTCCAAGTAAAAATTATATATCAAAGGAGCTATCATAGCTTTCATCATCAGCAAACCGAGACGTTGACCTACAATTTGAAATTTATGATAAATTATCGATACGAAGAAAAACGAAAATCGCGATCAATTCACCTATGCAATTTCTCGGTCCTGCGCTGAATGGTATATAAGAATAAGGATGACGATTCTTTATCCTTTCGGGTAAGAATCTGTCTGGATCAAATACATCTGGATTTGGCCAAAAATTGGGATCTCTGTGAACTGCGTAGATATGAAGACCTATGGTCGTTCCAGCAGGTACGATATATGATTCTGAAAATTATTATAAAATTGAAAAATACTAAAATTCACGAAAATAAGAGCTTCTTTGAGAAAAATAAAATATAACAATATTGTACTCTTAAAATTCTAATTAATCTTACTTTTCATTCAATAATATATACTCCATACTATGTAACATATTCAAAAATATATGCAGCAAAAAGTGACTATAATTACGTAATTTTACAGCATCCCCAGTCTTGCGTAATATCCAAGACACGCTGGGATACAAACGTAGCGCTTCCTTTAAACATCTGTCTAAATATGATAAATTTTGTAATGACTTCGTGTTAAGTTTCCCTCCATTCTCTTGCATCACAGTATCGACTTCAGCCCTCACACGCTCCTGTGTCATCAATAATATAATGAAAATGTATTTCTCAATTCTGATTTTCAGTGCACAGATAAAAATAAATTCTTAATGAATCAAATTCTAATATATCTAGGAAAAATATATCGTAACAAGAACTTGATATCTTTATTACGTTGAATAAAAATCTTAACTTAAATTATATATCGCAATATATTGCGAGAAATAGGTACCTGGATATCTTTATGCTCAGCTAAGAGAAGTAAAGCAAACATTATGCCCGTCGCTGTAGTATCATGACCCTATAACCAACATCATATGCATATCGTTATATTGTTATACATACTTAGACATCATGTACAAAAAATTACTTAGATATCTTAGATATCATGTACTTAGATACATACTTAGATATCATGTACAAAAAAAAGTTTACAGGTACATACTGCAAAAATGAAAGTGTCAACTTCTTCTCTGATATCCAAATCAGTTAGAGAATTTTCTCGAGATGCCGCTATTAAATGGTCCAACATGGCTAGCCTATTTTTTTTAACTAAAAAAAGCATATTAATTACAATTTCACTTTTACATGCCACACTTTCATTATACAATAACAGTTCTTGTT
This sequence comes from Camponotus floridanus, assembly GCF_003227725.1. Lineage (NCBI taxonomy): Eukaryota > Metazoa > Arthropoda > Insecta > Hymenoptera > Formicidae > Camponotus > Camponotus floridanus. The sequence goes on along the minus strand of NW_020229310.1, from coordinate 15,583 downwards.
TAAAATTTAAACTCTATTGTACAAATAATAATGATTTAATTTTACAGCAAACATATGTTGTATTATTACATGTGATTATGTGTTGAATATAAATAATGCAAGCATAATGTATTATATTAAATTAATTGCGCAGCCAAACTTAAATTAGAAGCTCTGATCTCTTACGTACTTCCAAACACTTCGAAATTTTCTGTCTCTTTGTTACTTTCAAGGTTTTTTAAGTATCGGTTATTGGTGCGTTCGTGATAAAGTTTTCTTTCCGCGATAATCTATACAAGTACAATATTTGATTTTTGACAAGATTTTTTATATTAAACAGCAATGGTATTGTATTATATCACAGATATTTATAACATAATATTAATATTTAAAATAAATAATGTAATCCTACAAAGATTACGAGATTTATAGTTTTACATATAAAAGTGTTGTAAGGTTTAAAATAATGTGATAACATACTTTTTCCGTAAATCCATGCAATATTTTCAAGAGTTTTTTTTGTTTTCTTCCTTGTGGTGACAATGAGAATAATAAATCATTATACAACCAAGGCCTAAATCCTCTAAACCGAAATTCAATAAAACTGCATAATTTCAAATGATGATATAATTCTAATAATGTTATTTTGTAAAAGCCTTAATTAAAGACATCATGAAATTATTTTAATCTTTAATAACCATAGATTGTAAAGAATATATAAAAAATTTAAATCTATATATGTTACAAAAAAGTAGAATTTGTACTAAAAACTTTTTATTTTATCAAGGTTATAAAGTTTTGATCAAAGATAATTATTTTACAAATTTTGAATACAATTTATTTATTTTTTTATTGTTCTGATAATTTCAACATTTTAAAAATTACAAATAATTATGTAATGAAATATTTAGTGATACACATACAATAGATTTTGATTAAAAATTTTCGACTTGTAAACGAAGTGCCGTTTTCACTAATTGTAAGTTTCCCTTTACGTAATTATTCATTAATTAATTTATTTTTCAAAATGTATAATGTAATGTATCACAGTTAAAAGATCATAGATAGATTAAAAGTTAGAAAATAAGATTATAAGTTAAAAGAATTGAAATGAATTATAAGTTAAAATATCATATAATTATATTCTATATTTATAAATTACCTGTAAATAAATAATTCGGTTATATCGTGAATCGCATTTCGATACTTTTGTGGCACCTCGCCAAATTTTTGCAAAGAAACACCCATGACAGTTTCTACAAATGCATTTAATTAAAACAGTCGAAGATTATTTACAGGTGAATATTTTGTAGATTGCTTTTTTTCAAAAATATTGAATATTATCTATTTTTCCTTGTTGATTATTGATACTTCGTATAGAAACATTATAGAAACATTATTCTATATTTATTTGAAGTTATAATCACTTAGAATAAAATTCCTGTATAAATAATGCAAAATAAGAACCACTTACCGCATATCGCATTTAGCGTATGTTCACTAATAAATGATAATAAATCTTCTACAACTATCCCTCCGACATCTTTCAAAGATTTTGTCATGCAATCGCCCTCCTTGATTAAGGTATCAACAAACTTATTTAATATATTAAAATGGAACGCAGGTGTTAACATCTTTCGCCGCGCCCGCCACTTAATCGCTAAAACAGAAACAAGATAACATAAAATTGTGCTATAAAAGAGAAATTGCAAATATCAACGTAAATGTAATTATTATTTTATAATTATATCTTTTTGAATTGGCAGACAGAAATAAATTATTATAAATATATAATATATAATAGAAATAAATTATATAAATATATAATAGATAATATATAATGCACATATAATATATATAATATATATAATAAATAATGTGCATATAATATATATAATTTATATATATATATAATTATATTACATATAATATATAATATATAATATATAAATTAATAATAATTAAGTCTATTACTGATAGTACAATCTATTCGTGATAGTGTATTTGATTTAACTAAAAAGAATATCTCTAAAATTACCAGATAAAAATAAATTACTATAAATATCTAATGTTTAATAATAATATAAATATATAAATATATAATATATAATATATAAATATATAATATATAATATATAATATATCTAAATTAATATTAATTAAATCTATTACTGATATTACAATCTATTAGTGATGGTGTTTGATTCAACTAGAATATCTCTCTTATCTACTTTTATCATTTATAACAATATGTACGTGCATCACAGCGAAATTATCTCACCTGCAAATTTCTTTTTTATTAATTTTTGTAACATAGAGATATAAATTCACTATTTAGAATAATATTCTATTAGTGTTTTTTATCTTTAATAACAACAACTATAATATTTTTAATTTATTTAAATTTATTTTTAATTTAGATTCGCACATATAGATGACAATTCATCAGAACTTTTTTCTACGGTAGTGTAATACTAAAAGTACTTTTAATAGTTGTTGTTCTACACTTCCTGCGAAATCTCGCTTGTAAAAAGAAATATAATTTTGTAATCAGTGTAACTAATAAAAATTTAATAAAAGGAATCACAGCATAGTGACATCTATATCTCGCAGTTACCTTAGAGTTATATTGTGCACCGCAGATGATTAAAGATAAAACTAGATATGTAATATATTCAAGTCTAATTGTAACATTTTGTTTGATTTTTTGTGATCGGGCTTAAATAAAATGACGTTTTACAACAAATTGTAATAGAAAAGTATGTACCCAGTGAGCAATAAGTTATCAAAAAGAGTTCTTAAAGCATTCAGATTCAAGAGATAGATATCTGACAACTCTATCTAGATAACATTATGATATCAATAAGTCCTCTAATGCATCGATTTTAGAGGAAAAACGACACCACATACAGGACATTTGAAAGAATACTTCAATCTGACTTATTACAGATGTTAAGACATTGTTATCATTAATACTTTCTTTATAGGTTAGGTTAGGTCTTTATAGAATTATTTATTTTAAATTCAATTTGTTAGAAATTAAACTGATAAACAGTGATGCAAGAAGAGAATGAAGCTCAAACACACACAATCAGAGAGCTAGCGTCTTCTTTCTGGCACTACTGCTCGTAAGAGAAAAAAAATGTACTTTGGATTTAATGTTAATACTAGTTCTTTATATACATTTTTCATGGCAAATATTGAATATGAGTTAAGTTAAGAGTGGCTTGCCGCCTAGCGGTAAACAAAGAAATTAATGTAACAAGAAATTTTATAGATCCAACCAGAAAATACTAACCAAATCCTTATAGTAAAATCTATTAAATGTTCTAGTTATAAAAAATCGTGTCTTATCGTGATAACTAGAAATTCTTGTTTGATTTAACCAAAATGCCTTCAATCATATACGTCTTGTTGGTACAATCAAACGATTTTTCTCAGTGTAGATGTCTTTAAAGTTTCTAGTAAGTGAACTCTAAAGACATCTATAAGTAGACATCATAAAGAGCTTTTTTGAAAGACATCTTACAAAAAGATAATTTACTGATGTCATTTTCAAAAAAAATTAATGAAGTCTTCAAAAAGTTCTCTTAAAGACTTCTTCCTTTCAATAATGCTCAGTGGGTATGTACTTGTACATATGTTAACATTATTATATTATTACCTGTGCTAGTGAAGACACCTGTATTTAACCAGGGATGAACAACGTTATACAGAAAACTTTTTTCGATGTGCTTAGTGCTGCTTAGTATCTTCTGAAATCATCGGAAACAGAAAGAAATATGTATTATTCATTTATTATATCACTAAAATATCTTTTGTTAGATATACTGATATATTAGATACGCAAATAATTTATAAATTGTATCTCTGTATTTTATTTTAACCTCGATGGAGTATCAATTTGGATTTCATTTTTTTTAAGAAACACTTTCTATCAGTCTTTTAAAAATCTTTTTGTAAATCGCAAAACTCTTCAATCTAATTCAATCGTAATGTGTACAGAGAATGAAATTTCTTTTATTACCTCTAAATCATCTGGATGACGGATATTCACTACATATACAAAAAAAATTTTGATTTTAAGTATGGGATAATATTCATCAGGCAATTTATAGAAGAACTTCCATAATTTCTCTGAAAATTATAACTATACTATAAACATCTATACACACAAATGTTTTGACTAATTTTATTTTCAACATTAATGTGCACTTCTATCCAAATACGTTGAAAACAGATAAATAATAATAAAGAAAATGAATTGCAAATTGTTATTGCAAAGAGAAGTAATCTACATATAATAAACTTGATAAATATATGTTTCAGAATAAATGATTTATGAATTTTTGCTTCTGACACAGATTTCGTTTGTCAATTAATGTAAATAGGTTAGAAATTTTGTATTTACCTGTTGACACATAGAATTGGAGCGCATTGCCAATAATCGGAAAACCCGATGGTCCCGGTATAAGATTAAGAAGTTGCCCGTATTTTTTATAATACACATAATAATTATATACCAATAAAATAAACATAGAAAATACCAATATAGTAATGAACATTGTTTCTTAACTGTCCTGATGTTTCTTGACTATTTGATTAAGCTTCTTCCGTTTATTGTTTTTTATTCTTCGTACATAAAAATCGTATATAAAATGTCATATATAAAATAAATATTTTTTAATATATATAAAAATAGATATTCGATTTTTTCAATATTCGTAATTATCTTGATAAGTTAAATAAATAATATAATTATATAAACTATTTAATTATTGTTTTAAAGCTTATTTATTTATTTTATTTGTTCTTTTTGTTTATTTAATTATAGTGTATCGATTTTGATATCTAATAATATCGTATTAAACATTTTCTCACAATTAATATAATATTAGCATTTTAGAAGATAATAATATGAATATTGCAACATATTATATAATAATTTAATAAAATTATGACAATCAAATAAAATTAACAACTTATAATATTTGAAAGAAATTTGTGTTAAAATCATATTTTGTTTCACATTAATTATGCTATTAAATTGGGATTTTGCAATAAAATGTTATAAACTTTTATTTTATATAAATTTTATAAAAATTACCTGATAGATTCTATGTGCAACGATCAATGGAAACACATAACTCAAATGATTAATTTTAAGATAGAATTATAAATCTTGTTAAACAGATGCTTAAGTTTAACAAAGCTGCTTGAACTGATAATAGACATCTGAAGCGTGTATTTATATTGTTCTCCCACTCATGCGCATATTAATAATTAGAATTCTTAAGAATCTCTCAATAAATTGAATAATTCATTAATCAGTTCAATTAAAGATAAATAACAATTTTATGTTTATCTGAGAATATAAGAAAATGATTATGAAAACCATTTTGAAATTACATTTAATATTGCCAGCATTGATTAAAAATATCGATCGTTTCTATTTAAAATATATCGGTTTCATAATCAAGATGTCAATATCGATATTAACATAGGAAAAAAATTTTATTTTTTACATATTTTTACATCATTCTTCCTAACACTTTCAATTAAGTAAATATTTTTTTAAATAGGCGTGCTTTAGATAATAAATCATTTAGAAATTTGTCATCTCGAATTATCTTTAGCAAAGTTAACGAACAACGCTAGTTGCTATTTTTGAATTTTATTTCAATTTCAATAATTGCTCTTATCGTTTTTTTAATCGCATATTATATTTCGAGAGATTTTATTTAAAAAAACATGACAAAAGTATGATAGTCATTGATTTTACCTAATATTGTAAAAGTCAATTTTTTTAATGGGATATTTCAATGTAAGTGAATAATTTTTTAATATAAGAGGACAAATAAAGACATATACACATATGTATAATATACACATATGTGTCTCTTAATCTATATATTTAAAATTAATCAAAAAAAAATATTTGTGCCAGTCTTTTGTAAGTTTTTTTTAAAAAACTCATCTTTCTCTTTTCCTCTTTATTTTAATAAATTGTATTTTACTTATTAAAGCACATGAAAGTTTGATATAATAAGAAAATAATATAGAACAATAATAAAATTTCGATTTATTTATAGCTTTTAATCAACAGAATGAAATTCTCGTTCCGTATCTTCATTTCAGTTAAAATAAATCTCCATAATATTTATCTTACATTTGCAATAAAATAATATTATACATGGGATATAAACGAGAATCTCAAAGAAGTCCATTCAAAGATTTTAATTCGCTGAATACAAATTTTACATTTAAATATTATTAATTTTATGACTCGGTTATTTGCGTCTTTAAAAATGATTAACATTTAAAGAGCAACATGATAAAAACAAAGTGCACGATCACGAAGGAGTGGAAAAATTTGTTGCGCAAGAGAAAATTGTTGAAGTCTAGTTTATGGCTTATGTTTTTTTGTCTTATTTTTTAACAAAAAATAATGTTATTACTTTTGAAAATTGCTTTTATTAAGAATAAGGACAGATACAAGTACAATTACAGAATTGTATTCATTCGATTTAATATGTTTTTGAAATATTAAAGATGTTATACAAAGAAAGTATAAATCCGAAATTAATACAATATAAGAAACAGATATTATAAAGATGATAAAAGATTTAATTATCATTATAGTAGAATATATGTATTATAGTAGAATTATATATTATAATTCTACTATAGTTTCTACTTTAGTATTCTAATATAGTAGAATTATATATTATAGTAGAATATATGTATATGTAACATATAAAATACATAATCATATATATTGCAAATCATTTATCGAATATAACATTTTGGTTATATTAAAATATACTCCATAATGGTCTAATTAAAATATACTCCATAATGGTCTAATTATATGCTATATATATATATATATATATATATATATATATATAGCATATAATTAGTGATATATATATATATATATATATATATATATATATATAATTGTGAACACCAAAAAACGGTGATATATATATATATATATATATATATATATATATCACCGTTTTTTGGTGTTCACTGGTATATATATGTATATCCCAATGAACACCAAAAAATGGCGATAAGAAAGGACTGGTGTATAGCATAAAGGAATCTTAATTATTTGAATGCAACTTTTGCTCTTGCATTTACAAATAATTAATTTAATAAATATGCTGAGAAAAAAATATGGTTGCCGTTATCATAATTTAACTATAAAGTATAGTTATTTTTGGCGGCACCTACATTTATATAGTTATTTTAGCAGTGTGATTTATAACAAATCCAACAATATATTATTGTTATTGTAAAATTAGTATATTTTCATGTAACTATATGTATGGCACACACATAACTGTCATTTTTACATGGTAAGTGATACTATAAATATGATGCTACTAAAATGAAAGTAAAAGGAATTATATACTATAATAATAAATTGTATTTACATTAATAGTAAAATATTATATTTTTTATATACAATTAAGTTAACAATGTATGTAGTTCTCATAACTTTATAGCTTATAAGATACGTTCATTCACATTATGAAAAAAGTACTATATGTTATTAGGAAGAATTTAATTATATAATATATTTAAATTAATAAACAATAATGCTAGGAAGAGCGCTCTGATGCGCAGCACACGTGGCTCTTTGATGTACATGTAAGCAACGTCCTCTATTCTAGTATTACTACTCATAAGAGGAAAAAAAATATATTTTAGACTTCGTCTAAGTACCAATCTTTTATACACATTTCATAAAAAATTGAATACGAGTTAGTCATCATTTATAATGTCGCCGCGTAGCGACAAACGAAGAAACACGTGTCACACATCTCTTTTCAATTTCAATGATATTTATAGTATAAATTTGCAGTTAAAAACATAGTTAAATGAACTATTAATATAATCACAGAAATGTTTATATATATGATTACTTTTTTACCTTTTATAGTTATATAGTTTATCTTTTATATAGTAAACATATTGAAAAATAATAAATAGTGAAACGAATGTCAAGAATATGGTTACATTTATCATAATTGTGATTGTGTAGATTATGAAAAATGGTTATTTAATATACCATATGTTACTTGATATTTTACTATATTAATATTTCATATTATCATAATTTATAGTAAAATTTTTACCTTGATGGGCTGAACTCGTATAAAGCTATTCGTATAAAGTTATTTTTACTAACATTCTAGTTACAATAACTATAAAAATGATAATTGCAACTATAATTATTTAACTATGCAATCATATTTGTAAATACCAAACACTTTTCAGTGTGCGCAAACGTTACCGTTAGAAACATATACAAGGTGTCCCAAAAGTCCCGGACCGGTCGAATATTTCATAAACTATGCACTTTAGAGAGAAATGTTTTAGACAAAAGTTGTATGGCTTGGAGGGGGCCATCAGACAGTGGCAATGATTTGACCTTGGAGAGTCATTTGAATGTGACGTAAAGGTGAAGGAATTAAATTTAAAGTTGTACGATAATGTGGTGATCTTTCAAAATACACTACATCTTTCAAATGTATAATTAAAACATTTATCACCTAAAATTGAAAATGGACAAAGAAAAAACATAAAAATATTATTTCGTATAACAAAAAAAAAATTTAATTTAATTAACTTTCTTGACAAATTTAAACTGCTGCAGATATAAAAATATAATCACAGTATTGTAAATCGATTCAAGTATATGATGAATATATTTCGTCGATTGAAAATTATTTCGAAGAAAAAGATTGTAGTTACCAAAAAAAAAAATAGAAAACAATTCATTAATCCAAAGAAAGAAAACTTGTTACAGCAAATAAAGATGAAAATTAAAACAGCAATCATGATCCACTATGGCGTCCTCTAATCATCGAAATAGATATCTATAAATTTTAACACCTTAATATATGATGCGTGTATTATTTCGAGAAAAAGATATTCATTTTCATCCAGCGCAAAACTCGTGTGGGAAATGTCGATTGCATCGATTAAAATTTTCTTTAATTCTATAAATAAGACGCAAAAAAATAACTGTTTTATTAGCTTTGCACACATATATTTTATGGATAAACGTTTTTATTGTGATTGCACATGATAGAGGATCCTTACATACGTTAAATTTGGGTATATAGAGTTCTGATTTATAAGATTTTTATGTATATATTTTAATAATTAAACTTAATGTTTACATAATATTTTCCCCTCATAATGTTGAACGTATAATATGCATAACAATTTTCTTCGATTTTTCCCACTGCATCATCTTGTTACACTCTTGCAATATCCACGTTATTTTTAAACGGCTGTTTGCATTTGATCGGGATGAATCTTATATGAACCGGATGAGCAGGATGCATTACTAAATCAAGCAATAATCGAATATTTTTTAAATACTCAACAGGTTCCAAGTAAAAATTATATATCAAAGGAGCTATCATAGCTTTCATCATCAGCAAACCGAGACGTTGACCTACAATTTGAAATTTATGATAAATTATCGATACGAAGAAAAACGAAAATCGCGATCAATTCACCTATGCAATTTCTCGGTCCTGCGCTGAATGGTATATAAGAATAAGGATGACGATTCTTTATCCTTTCGGGTAAGAATCTGTCTGGATCAAATACATCTGGATTTGGCCAAAAATTGGGATCTCTGTGAACTGCGTAGATATGAAGACCTATGGTCGTTCCAGCAGGTACGATATATGATTCTGAAAATTATTATAAAATTGAAAAATACTAAAATTCACGAAAATAAGAGCTTCTTTGAGAAAAATAAAATATAACAATATTGTACTCTTAAAATTCTAATTAATCTTACTTTTCATTCAATAATATATACTCCATACTATGTAACATATTCAAAAATATATGCAGCAAAAAGTGACTATAATTACGTAATTTTACAGCATCCCCAGTCTTGCGTAATATCCAAGACACGCTGGGATACAAACGTAGCGCTTCCTTTAAACATCTGTCTAAATATGATAAATTTTGTAATGACTTCGTGTTAAGTTTCCCTCCATTCTCTTGCATCACAGTATCGACTTCAGCCCTCACACGCTCCTGTGTCATCAATAATATAATGAAAATGTATTTCTCAATTCTGATTTTCAGTGCACAGATAAAAATAAATTCTTAATGAATCAAATTCTAATATATCTAGGAAAAATATATCGTAACAAGAATTTGATATCTTTATTACGTTGAATAAAAGTCTTAAATTATATATGGCAATATATTGCGAGAAATAGGTACCTGGATATCTTTATGCTCAGCTAAGAGAAGTAAAGCAAACATTATGCCCGTCGCTGTAGTATCATGACCCTATAACCATCATCATATACATATCGTTATATTGTTATACATACTTAGACATCATGTACAAAAAATTACTTAGATATCTTAGATATCATGTACTTAGATACATACTTAGATATCATGTACAAAAAAAAGTTTACAGATACATACTGCAAATACGAAAGTGTCAACTTCTTCTCTGATATCCATATCAGTTAGAGAATTTTCTCGAGATGCCGCTATTAAAAGGTCCAGCATGGCTAGCCCATTTTTTTTAACTAAAAAAAGCATATTAATTACAATTTCACTTTTACATGTCACACTTTCATTATACAATAACAGTTCTTGTTTAAAATTTAAACTCTATTATACAAATAATAATGATTTAATTTTACAGCAAACATATGTTGTATTATTACATGTGATTATGTGTTTAATATAAATAATGCAAGCATAATGTATAATATTAAATTAATTGCGCAGCCAAACTTAAATTAGAAGCTCTGATCTCTTACGTACTTCCAAACTCTTCGAAATTTTCTGTCTCTTTGTTACTTTCAAGGTTTTTTAAGTATCGGTCATTGGTGCGTTCGTGATAAAGTTTTCTTTCCGCGATGATCTATACAAGTACAATATTTAATTTTTGACAAGATTTTTTTATATTAAACAGCAATGGTATTGTATTATATCATAGATATTTATAACATAATATTAATATTTAAAATAAATAATGTAATCCTACAAAGATTACGAGATTTATAGTTATTTTACATATAAGAGCGTTGTAAGGTTTAAATTAATGTGATAACGTACTTTTTCCGTAAATCCATGCAATATTTTCAAGATTTTCTTTTGCTTTCTTCCTTGTGGTGACAATGAGAATAATAAATCATTATACAACCAAGGCCTTAATCCTCTAAATCGAAATTCAATAAAACTACATAATTTCAAATGATGATATAATTCCAATAATGTTATTTTGTAAAAGCCTTAATTAAAGCCATCATGAAATTATTTTAATCTTTAATAACCATAGATTGTAAAGAATATATAAAAAATTTAAATCTATATATGTTACAAAAAAGTAGAATTTGTACTAAAAACTTTTTATTTTATCAAGGTTATAAAGTTTTGATCAAAGATAATTATTTTACAAATTTTGAATACAATTTATTTATTTTTTTATTGTTCTGATAATTTCAACATTTTAAAAATTACAAATAATTATGTAATGAAATATTTAGTGATACACATACAATAGATTTTGATTAAAAATTTTCGACTTGTAAACGAAGTGCCGTTTTCACTAATTGTAAGTTTCCCTTTACGTAATTATTCATTAATTAATTTATTTTTCATAATGTATAATGTAATGTATCACAGTTAAAAGATCATAGATAGATTAAAAGTTAGAAAATAAGATTATAATTTAAAACAATTGAGATGAATTATTAGTTAAAATATCATATAATTATATTCTATATTTATAAATTACCTGTAAATAAATAATTCGGTTATATCGTGAACCGCATTTCGATACTTTTGTTGCAACTCGTCAAATTTTTGCAAAGATGCACCCATGACAGTTTCTAAATGCATTTAATTAAAACAGTCGAAGATTATTTACAGGTGAATATTTTGTAGATTGTTTTTTTTCAAAAATATTGAATATTATCTATTTTTCCTTGTTGATTATTGATACTTCGTATAGAAACATTATTCTATATTTATTTGAAGCTATAATCACTTAGAATAAAATTCCTGTATAAATAATGCAAAATAAGAACCACTTACCGCATATCGCATTTAGCGTATGTTCACTAATAAATGGTAATAAATCTTCTACAACTATCCCTCCGACATCTTTCAAAGATTTTGTCATGCAATCGCCCTCCTTGATTAAGGTATCAACAAACTTATTTAATATATTAAAATGGAACACAGGAGTTAACATCTTTCGCCGCGCTCGCCACTTAATCGCTAAAACAGAAACAAGATAACATAAAATTGTGCTATAAAAGAGAAATTGCAACGTAAATGTAATTATTATTTTATAATTATATCTTTTTGAATTCGCAGATAGAAATAAATTATTATAAATATACAGGGTGACCCATTTTAACTTAGGCAGCCAAATAACTCGAAAAATAAGCACACTACGAAAAAATGGTTAGAATCAAAATTTCATCATTTCGAGGGGGACGTACAATGACGTTAAAATCAGCCTCCCCACCCCTTCCCCTGGGCGGTGAGGGGGGGCAAGTTTGAAATCTTAAATGGGAACCCCTATTTTTTATTGCATATTCCTGTAGCTTATCTCGAGAGCTTTCCAAAACACTATAATTAAGTACCTTTTTATTAAGTACTTTTTGAGTTATAAGGCTTGAAATAATTTCTTAATTTTACATAAACCATAAAATATCTAGTAAACCATTCATTTTTCGATTATCTTACCTTCATACTTTTATGTACAAAATAATGAGAGGAATCAATTGGTGTAAAGAAAACATACAGTTGTTTTTAAGAAAAAATATGGAATTGTTAATTGCAAATTACATATTTTTTCTTAGAAACAACTATGTGTTTTCTTTACACCAATTGATTCCTCTCATTATTTTGTACATAAAAGTATCAAGGTAAGATAATCGAAAAATGAATGTTTACTAGATATTTTACGGTTTATGTAAAATTAAAAAATGTTTTCAAGCCTCATAACTTGGAAAGTACTTAATGAAAACTAACTTAATTATAGTGTTTTGGAAAGCTCTTGAGATGAGCTACAAGAATATGCAAAAGCATATAGGGTGTCCCATTTAAAAAGTTGGAGCTGACCTTCGCGTGTCCTTCAGGTGGCTCTTTAAGATCAAACTAATGATACCATCTTATGTCCCCATTGAAACCATACAACTTTTGTCTAAAACATTTTTCTCTATCTTGCTTAGGATCCGAGAAATTTAGGTGGTCGGATTAAAATGAAAACACCCTGTATATATATATAATTATGTTACATATAATATATAATATATAATATATAAATTAATAATAATTAAGTCTATTACTGATAGTACAATCTATTCGTGATAGTGTATTTGATTTAACTAAAAAGAATATCTCTAAAATTACCAGATAAAAATAAATTACTATAAATATCTAATGTTTAATAATAATATAAATATATAAATATATAATATATAATATATAAATATATAATATATAATATATAATATATCTAAATTAATATTAATTAAATCTATTACTGATATTACAATCTATTAGTGATGGTGTTTGATTCAACTAGAATATCTCTCTTATCTACTTTTATCATTTATAACAATATGTACGTGCATCACAGCGAAATTATCTCACCTGCAAATTTCTTTTTTATTAATTTTTGTAACAGAGATAAATTCACTATTTAGTATAATATTCTATTAATGTTTTTTAACTTTAATAACAACAACTATAATATTTTTAATTTCAAGTTTATATTTAATTCAGACTCGCATACATAGATGACAGTTCATCAGAGCTTTTTTTTACCGTAGTGTAATATTAAAAGTACTTTTAGTAGTTGTTGTTCTACACTTCCCGCGAAATCTCGCTTGTAAAAAGAAAGCTAATTTTGTAATCAGTTTAACTAATAAAGATTTAAGGATAAAGATAAAAGGAATTACAGAACAGTGACATCTATATTTCGCAGTTATCCTGAGTTATATTGTGCACCGCTGCGGATTAAAAATAAAACTAGATATGTAATATATTTAAGTCTAATTGTAACATTTTATTTGATTTTCTGTGATCTGGCTTGTAAACGAAGTGACGTTTTCACAACAAATTGTAATAGACTAGACAACACAAAGCGCGCGCCATTTATTCCTTTTATTATATATACATTTCTCACTGTCACACAAGCTATCAAAATTTGTAATAATCGCAAATGACAGCTGCTCACAACATGAATTGAGCGCAATAAAAGAACTAATTGGCATCGCGAAAAGAGGCAACAATACTTCGAGACTTTCGAGAATCGACTTAACATGCCTTTTTTAGAATAGGATTATATTATATGAATCTATGATGCAAGGAGAAGAACGACCCACCTTCATTCAAACAAGTCATACAAGAAACAATTAAAAAACAGGCTCTAATAAACTTCCAAATTGGATTGCGAGACGAATTAAAAATTCTCGTGCGTTCACGCAACATCACGCTCCAAAAAGCGATAAAGGACGCGAGCACAGAAGAGAAGCTTATCGGACCGTCTATCACACGAGCACCTGGCTTCTCGAATAAAAATAAATTTGATACTGAACACGCGCGACCAATTCGAGACACAAACATACAATGCTATAAATGCGGAAATTCTGGACACTACATTAGATATGTAGATGTGGAGACATGGAGAGATGGAGATATGGAGATGTGGAGAAATGGAGAAGTGGAGATGTGTCATCTCAAGACTGCATTGAAATTATATTTTTAATTTAAATTGAAATGTTTTGAGAAACAATCATAATGTATTACGATAGACGCGATGATTGACATGATAATTTTTATGAAAATAAATAGGAAAGAATGCATGCGACTATGTTTACAGATATGGAGATGTGGAGACATGGAGAGATGGAGATATAGAGATGAGGAAAAATGATGAAATTGAGATATGAAGAAATGGAGATATGGAGATGTGCAGAAGTGGAGATATGTCAACTCGAGACTACGTTGAAGTTATATTATTACTTTAAATTGAACTGTTTTGAAAACAATCATAATATATTATGATCTATAAGATGAATGACTTGATAATTTTTATGAAAATATATAATAGATGATGCATGCGACCATGTGTAAATGATATACAGATATGGAGATGTGGAGAAATGGAGAAATGGAGAAAATGAGATATGGAGAAATGGAGATGTGGAGAAATGGAGAAATGGAGATGTGAAAAAATGGAGAAATGGAGAAGTGGAGATATGCCATCTCGAGACTGCATTGAAGTTATATTTTCAAATTTAAATTGAAATGTTTTGAGAACAATGTATACTCATGTATACATGACATGTATACCAATGACATATGTTCCTTTAAATTTACGTACGATTTTTTAAACTTTAAACTTTATTTCAGATCAAATTTAAATGTTACACTTTTATTGTTAATTTTTAAACATATTACTTGTGTATATTATTTTTAAACATATTACTTGTGTGTGTTATTTATTTACATACTTGTCTTCTGTTAAATTACATTAAAAATTAGAGTGGTAAATTGTGACATGTAAATA